>NC_133431.1:9538590-9838590 GCF_011762505.2 Arvicanthis niloticus
AAATGCAATGTGTCTCTTTAGTAATTGAAGGGACAAGAGTCCTCAAAAATTATGTTTGATTTTGTGAAATGTTATTTAGAAAATAAATTCTCACTCTTGATTCTCTTTGTCATATATAGATGCATCTCAATATCCCAGATGAAAGAAAAGTCCATGGAATACTTCAGCATGGCAGGGTCTATATACATCTGAGAAAAACTGAACAACCTTATTAAATACTGAGGTCAAATCTAAAACCTATATTTACCAAATATAAAACACCATCTCAGTATCAAAGAGAACTTCTCACTAATAGATTGTGCTCTTTTTTACACTAACCATGCATGCTCCCTGATTTAAATGATGGCAGGAGTTTTTGCCATCAAATGCCCAGATTTATAGAATTATTCAAATATCCTATCTCATGCCCTTGAACTTCAACTGTCTTTTCTTAGAATGCAGCAGATACATGTGCTTCATGTGCACACAGAATCCAGAATTCAACTTGTGTGCTGAGTTTAAGCAGTGCTGCAAAAAGATATTTATTAGATAAGGACAGCCACCTGTGTTCAGGGACATTATCCAGACAAAGTCTGGCAGAGAAATTGAAGTCCTGCTGATGAAGGGAGCCCTGCATTTGGAGCTGAGTTCCACTGAGACTTGTGGCCTGTGACCTTCACACAGGTTTCCAAAACCTTGATTCCTGAAATCATGCATCTTGGCTGTGAGAGAAACTGTACCAAAGACTGGAAGCTGATTCAAAACACATACAGCCTAGGACCCTGCCCAGGTCTCCAGGTGGCTGTCCCATAATTTGCTGTGTAAAAGTGTCTTCTAAAGGTCATTCTATTTTGCTATCAGTTCAGCACCTTCAGGGTAACAAGGACTATAGTATTAATGGTAATTAATGCCATTAGAATCCATGATCACTGTCCCACTGTCTCACTTCTCTGCTGTGAAATGAGTTCCTTGGTCAGAAGTAATACTATGTGGAATGCCATTGTGGTGAATGAGGCACTCAGTATGTCCATAGATTGTGGATTTGGCAGTAGCAACATGTGCATGAAAGTCAAAATCATAAGCAGAATATGTATCTATTCCAGGAAGTAGAAAGCTTTGTCCTTTGCTCAAGAGCAATGATACGATGTAGTCAACCTGCCACCAAGTCACAGGCTGGGCAACCCAGGATATAGTTCCATATCTAGGGCTCAGTGTTGGTCTCTACTGCTGGCAGATCTGGAACTCACCAGTAGATGTGGCCATGTCAGGCTTGGTGAGAGGACGACTCTACTGTTGTACCCATGAATAGACCCCACTGCGTCCACCATTGCCACGATGTTCATGGTCCTATTGGAAATGACAGATATAGCTGAGGACACAGCTGACTTCCCACAGAATAGATCACCCTAACTACTTGGTTACTGAATGATTGCTCAGCAGAACTTTGCTTTTGATCAGCATTTACATGGGGCACTATCGATTACTGATTATCATGACTATTGATCACTTTTGGTTATTGAATAGTATTGATTATTGGCCATTGATTAGTATTGATTATTGATTAACATGATGATTGATCGTTCTTCCATGACTGTCATCCACCTGCCTCTGCCTCCCGAATGCTGGGATTAAAAGTGTGCATTATCAGTTATTGATCATTTTTGGTTATCAATTAGTATTAATAATTATGGATGACTGATTATTGATTATTGATCAGCATTGACTATTGATCGTTATTCCATCACCAACCTCCCCTGCCTCTGCCTCCATATTGATAATTATTGAATACTGTTTATTGATTATTGGTTATTGATCAGCATTGATTATTGAACATTATTCTATCACTGTCATCCCCCTGCCTCTGCTTCCCAAATACTGGGATTACAGATGTGTGCCACCACTGCCCTGCTTCTTTGACCACTGTGAGAGATCTATCCACATACTTCTTCCTTTTATGTCTCTCTCAACAATATTCTTATTGTTCTGTCTCCAAGTCTCTGACAGTTAAGCCATCCCAGTGTTTATAGCTGATGATTGAGTGAATATTCACACATTTCCAAACAAATGCATGGGCATGACTACTGCATGAAGCTCTGAACTGTGGTGATTTTCCTTTACTGGTGTCTTTCAGGATTGTCCCAGATACATGTTTTCATGCTGCAGTTGTTCACTTTTGGATGGGGTCTGCATAACAGGCAGAACCCTTAGTAAAGCAGGACCTAGTTATTTCTTCCTTAGTCACTTGATGATAGGGCCTGTACCAGGAAGTCCTAGGTGCATGTATAATACCAGCGGCATTGTACAGGAATAGAAACTAGGCTTCTGGGCAACTCAGTTACCTAGCATTAGTTTTCAAGTTGCGCCCTTCCCAGCAAAACCCAAGCCTAGCTCCACTCTCTAGGGAATTCCAAACAAGACTAGAGTTTTCAAGTTACATCCTCAACAATACAAGGGTCTCCAGGTTATTCCCCTAACAAACCTGCACCTCAGGTTACAAGACCATGCCTAACCACCAATAATGCAGAGGGGTGGTGACCTAAAGTTTATGATGTGACTCCCAGCACAAGCCAAGTATGTTAAAGGTCACAGCAGCTTTCCAATTAGATGCTTGCACTCATCTTACCTGTTGCAAGAGACATTTAAAATGGCAGCATTAAATCAGAATTTTCTTAATCCCCTGCCATGTTCTTGACTAGCCTAGGCCTGTGGCCAGTAATGGCAGTGGCTGTACACCACTGCTCAGCTGGAGCAGTCTGCTAAGGTGGTCAGAACCACCAGCCCTGCCACCCATGAGATGCCACCATGCTTGGCTGAACCCAGACCATCCTGCCATCTATGTGGGCTCAGTCAAATGAGACTATAATGCTTAGGTTATCCAAAGGCTCTCTAAGTTTGGTAATGCTCAATAAGAAGATGCCTATACAAACAGAGGGGTAACCCAATACCCAATCTAGGTATATCAACTACCTTTGGCTGCTAGAGGCACACACACTTCTGCTTCTATGTTTCCCCTCTCTCATGTTCCCCTCCCCTAGCTCCTTCTCTTCTTCTCCTTACTCCTCACACCTTAGCTCCTCCTACAATTCCCCACTTGCTGCTTACAATAAATCCATTCCCCATAGACATATGGGGTTCCACCATCACCAAAACAGACTTGGCTGATGCTGATGCATTGGGGATGGGGGCGAGCTAGGTCAAATAGAATAAAGACCCTGCTGGGAGTTGCATCAGATCGGCACCTGTGTGTGTCATTTTGGAGATAACTAACATTTCCCTGGCACGATATGTTCAATTTCTACTAAGATGGAATAGCAGGCCAAGATATTTCTTTTCAAGGGAAGATATTTGGATAGAGTTGATGGTAGAGCCTTGCTCCAATATTTAAATCTATAATTCTCAATAAACCCCTGCCAAAGGCTCCAAACAATTTTATTTGCAGCACTGAGCAGCAGAAAAAGGATTGGGTGCTCAAAGCAATTTTCAATCACAGAGGCAAGCCCCTGCTACAGGCAACATTTCTATGAACAGAAATAAATAATCAGCAAGAGTTTTTAAAATGGAAAATTATTTTTTTTAAAAAAAGTTTTATTTAGTTTATGTATGAGTACACTGTTGCTGCCTTCAGACACACCAGATGAAGGCATTGGATCCTATTACAGATGGTTGTAAGCCACCATGTTGTTGCTGGGAATTGAACTCAGGACCTCAATACTCATTGATAACCAATAATTGATGGTGCATGCCTTTAATCCCAGCACTTGCGAGGCAGAGGCTGGCAGATTTCTGAGTTGGAGGCCAACCTTGTCTACAGAGTGAGTTCCAGGACAGCCAGGGCTACACTGAGGAACCCTGTCTTGAAAAACAAAAAAAAAAATTGTTTTAAAACTAAAATCACGTAACACTCATAAACATATATTCCAAGATTTCAATACCCCATTCTCAACAGTGGAAAAATTCTCCAGACACCTCCCCCCCAAAAAAGAAAAATATTCCAGGTAACTGACAACATGAACATGAGTCCAGCTGATACTTACAGAATATTCTACTGAAATATACGAGAATATGCCTTCTGCTCAGCACCTCATTAAACTTACTTGTAAACAGAACACATATTCAGACACACTGCCAACCTCAATACATACAAGCAAATTGAAATAACTACATGAATCCTATCAGACCACCATAGATTACAGCTGGATATCAACAAAACCAGAAAGAACACAAAGTTTACAAACTCATGAAAGCTGAACACCTCACTATGAATGAAAAATAGCTTAAAACAATCATAGAGGAAGACATTAGAGACTTTCTAGAATTTAATACAAATGAATATGAAACATGCACAATTTTACAGAATACAAATAAAATGAAACTGGTTCTAAGATGAAGATTCATAACACAAAATCCCTACATGAAAAATGTGGAGAGCTCTCATACTGGCAATTCAACAGCATGCTGTAAATTCTAGAACAGAAACAAGTGAGCAATGAAAAAAAAGGATTAGACATCAGTAAATTATCAAGTTGGTGGCTGAAATCAACAAAATAGAAACAGAAGAATGCAAAGAATTAATGAAACATGGAATTGGTCCTTTGAGCCTTTTATTAGACAAGATAGTCAAACCCTTATTAAAAGATGAAGAATATCCAAATTAATGAAATCTAAAATGAAAATGGGGAAAAATAACAGACAATGAAGAAATCTAAAGAATGGTAATGGCATAGTTTTAAAAAGCCTCAACTCCATCTAACTGGAATTTCTAAAAATAATGGAAAATTTCCTCAATAGGTTCCTCTTACCAAAGTTAAATCAAACTAAGATAAACAACTCAAACTGCCTAAACAACTAGAAAAAGATAAGTCATTACAAGTCTGCCAACAAATAGAGCCCAGGACCATGAATTTTAGGGTAGAATCCTACCAGACTTCCAAAAAGGAGTTCATGAGAATACTCCTCAAATATTCAACAATATAGAAAAAGAAGAAACTTTAGCCAATTTGTTTTATGAACCCATGGTTACTCAAATATCCAGTCAATATAAAGACTCAGAAATAAACGGGAATTATAAACCAATTTTTCCTTAAAACCAAATATGTAAAAATATTTAATAAAACAGAAAAAATACAATAAAATAGAAACCACGTCAAAAGACTATTCCCCATGTTCAATGAAATAGGCTTCATTCAAGAGATGCAGGGATGGTTCATCATAATGTGATTAAAGTGTAAGAAAAAAACTTGTAATGTCTTAGATGATGAAAAATTTTCTGACAATATTTAATCCAACTCCATGATAGAGTTCTTGGAGTGATTAAAGATGCAAGGAACATACCTAAACATAATAATGTCACTTTATTGCAAACTTATAGCCAACTTTAAATTATGGAGAGAATGTCTAATTAATTCCACTAATTCACAAAGAAGAGAAGGTGATCCATTCTCTCCATATCTATTCAAAATACTATCCAAAATTTTAATGTTAACTAGTCCTATATTGAAATTACAATTTAATGTTAACTAGTCCTTTACTGCAATTTACAATGTAATGTTAACTAGTCCTATATTGCAATTTACAATGTTAAATAACTTAACATTAAATTGTAAATTTAAGGAGGAAGTAAAGTTATCTTAATCTGCAGATGATATGATAGTAAGCACAAGTGAACTAAAACTTCCCAAAGACAATTCCCAGAGCTGATAAACACTTTCAGCAATGTTTTGGGTACATGATTAACTAAAAAAAAAGAAGGAAAGAAAAAAAAATCAGTGGCCTTCGTATGTACTAAAGAGTTTACCAGTGTAAACAAAATAGAGAGACATCGTAAAGTTTGAACTGATGGTTGACGCTTGTCACATTTTTTTTTCTACATAATGAATAACCTTGAGTAACTCAATGTGTGTTGGGTAAGATCATACAAATTATTTGTAGTCACAGATGACTTTTGATATTATTGAAGGTGCTCAAAGACTATTGTAATATACAAACTCTTTAATAGATTCATTACTTACTAAAGTGTTTAGTCTTCTATAAAGATATCAGAAAGTACACAACTTTAACACATTGACCACGTTTATGGGGTTTTTCTTGCATTATAACTTTATCTAATGTTTTCTAGGATGACTGCCACATGCAAAGGCTTTACCACATTGCTTATTCATAGCATTTCTCTCCAGAATGTGTTCTTCTATGATCATAGATGACTGTATTGTGAAAAGGTTTTATCTCATTGATTACATTTATAAGTTATGTCTTCAATGTGTTCTGTTACATATTCAAATATGCCTATAACATACAAATGTTGGGAAGAAGCAAAAGAAACTTGACCTGAGGACTGCCTTTTTGTTACTAACCTCGACTTAATAATGAACTGAAACTAAGTATTCAAGTCCCAGGTCATAGGGGACCTGTGTACTTAACAATATCTGACCAGCTTCCATCATTCATGTTTTATTACCTAAAACATAACAACTGTTCCTAACCATGATTTCTATTATTCCTGTTTTATTCCTCAAAATATAATTCATGGTTCTAACCACAAAAGAACAAATGCTGTGATAGTGTTGACCATAGAACTTACATTCTGTATCATTTGACATAGAGTAAAAATAGAAAAAAAGTGATTGGGAGAAAAATGTAACTGAAACTTGGCACAGGACTTTGTGGTTTTGACTTTTGGATGCTATATAACATTCTGGTTCAGGGTGGGGCTGAGGCCGGGGTTTTGCAGCTAAGCTTCTGAGTGTAATTTTGTGGCCTTGATTTATCAATAGTGACTTGATTACAATAAATTCTTATCATTTGCCTTGTCCTGTGTTTGAGTTGTGTTGGATCTCAGTGGACAACATGATGTAAAGGCTTTAGCACAGTATGTAATCACTGTCCAGTATGAATAGTTTCATAATGATGAAGACGACAGAGGTGTGCAAAGGCTTCATTATACTAAACATGTCCATTAGGACTCTGTGGGTGTGTCCTGAGTCACAGAGGGCGTGTTTAAGGCTCAGGGGTTGTGTCCTGAGACACAGGGTGCATGTTTAGCACTCAGAGGCCAGTCCAGAGTCACAGGGGTCAGACTTAAGACTCAGGGGCATACCCTGAGCCACAGAGGACATGTTTAAGATTGAGGGGGCATGTCCTGAGTCACAGTGGGTGTTCTTAAAACTCAGAGGGTGTGTCCTGAGACACAGGGGGGCAAGCTCTAGTATAGATGGCGTAAGGGAGGGAACAACTTAAGCACTTGCTAAGTCCCTGAGAGCAAGCCATTGAAATTGCCTGTGCCCTGACAACTACACAGGTAATGTTCAGCCAGAAAACAGGACAGGAAGAGAGAATCTCAGGCATTAAAGATGAATAGGACCAGCTGGGTGGTGGTGGCACAGCCCTTTAATCCAAAAACTTAGGAGGCAGAGGCCGGTGGATTTCTGAGTTTGAGGCCATCCTGGTCTACAGAGTGAGTTTCAGGACAGCAAGGGCTACACAAAGAAACCCTATCTTGAAAAACCAAAAAAAAGATCTTCCGTTCTTGCCCATGAGGATGCCAGACCTGAAAGCCCATCGCCATGCCTCAGAAAATTGAGGAAATCAAGGACTTTTTGCTCACAGCTCAGCAGAAAAATGCCAAATCTGTCAAGATCAAGAAGAACAAGGATAACGTGAAGTTCAAGGTCAGCTGGAGCAGGTACCTTTACACCCTGGTCATCACAGACAAGGAGAAGGCAGAGAAACTGAAGCAGTCCCTACCCCCCAGGTTTCGCAGTGAAGGAGCTGAAATGAATCAGACCTGCATATGACTATTAAAAGCCCTGAAAAGAAAAAAAAAGAAAAAAAACCCCAAAAAAGTATAGAGGGCATGTCCTGAGTCACAGAGGGACTGCTTAAGACTCATGGGGGCATGTCCTGTGATACAGGGAGCTTGTTTAGAACTCTGTCCAGAGTCACAGGGGGCATGCTTAAGACTCAGGGGGCCTGTCCTGAGATGCAGAAAGCATGATTAGGACTCTGGAGGCATTTTTAAGACTGAGGGGATATGTCCTGGGTCACAGGGGGCATGCTTAGACTCTAGCACACATTCTTTCATGATAATGAAGACTAGAGAATTGTGCAAAGGCTTGACCATATTAAATACACACACAGGGTTTCTGTCTCAGTGTTTCCATTGCTATGAAGAGAAATCATGAAAAAGGCAACTCCTATAAAAGCAGCAGTTTAATTGGGACTCGCTGACACTTTCAGAGATTTAGTCCTTTTTCATCATAGCAGGAAGTATGGCAGGCATGAAAGAAAACATGATGCTGGCGAAGGAGCTGACAGTTCTGCATCTTGATCCAAAGGCAGCCAGGAAGAGACTGTCTGCCAGGGAGCTAGTAGGAGGGCCCATTCTGCATCATGTGGAACTTCAAAGCCCACCCCTATAGTGATGCACTTCCTCCAACAAGGCCACATCTCATAATAACTTCCTCCCACTCCCTGAGCCAAGCATATTTATACTACCACATTCCACTGCCTGGCCCCCCTATGATTGTACAAACATATGATTTTATGGGGACCATATTTAAAAATAGCATAATACAAGATATGTGAGGTTTAAAGTAAAAAGTCCCCATAATCTATAGAACTCTCATAAATGTTAAAAGTCCAAAGTTCAAAGTCTCTTCTGAGATTCATCCAATCATGTAACTGTAATCCCCTATACTTTGAAAAAATAGCACATAAAATACATCCAAATTCACAGGATATACTTCACCATTCCTAATCACCAATGTGAAGAAATACTGGGCCAAAAGAAGACCAAAAGCCAGCAAGGAAATCTCCAAACTCTGCAACTCCATGTCTGATGTCAAAGTGTTCTTCAGATCTCCAACTCCTTCCTGCCCTGCTCACTGCAGCACAATTCTTTCTCTTTGGCTGATTATATTTCCTAAAAGTAGTTTTCCTGAGAAGGTATCCCATAGCTTGGGAATCTAAAACTCTTGGGGTCTCCAAAGTAATTTCAAAATTAAAGCTTTTTGTTCCAGTATCTGGGATCCGCAGATGATCTTCTGTCCTCCTCAAAAGAAGCTGTGTCTCTCTCCAGCTCTTCCCTCTATAGAACACTAGGTTCTGCTTGACTCCACTCAACTGCTGCTGCTGCTCTTTCTGCTCATCCCGTGGGACAGACATCTTCAACATTCTGGGTTTTTCTGTGACAAACAGTCTTGACTGCATTCCTCTCATGCTCCCTTCATGGTGCCAAGCCTCAGCTGCACTGTATGAAACATTCAAGCCTTAAAACCAGTGTGACCTGGGTGAGTCTTACACAGGATTGAGTCAAGCTGCACCACAAGGTAAACCTTGGCTACCTCTGGAATATAACTTCTTTCTCCTGTTTGAAAACACCAGAAGATTTCACCTCAGTGATGCTCATTTCTTCTTCATCCTCACTAATTTTCTAACTACAGGCAACCAGCATCAATTGTCTCAGTCATACCTTCTATTCTTGCCTCTAAAGCCAGAGCCACATGGACAAGGCTGCTGAGTTCTGCTTGCTGGAGCTGGAACATGGCTCCTTCTATTACATCATCACCAGCTTTATAGGTTTCAACAACTTCATTGCCTAAGCTTGGCTGTGCTTGAACTTGCTCTGTAGATGAACCTTGAACTCAGATCTGCATGGCTTTGTCTCCTGAACACTGGATAATATATGTGTAACACTTTGCCTGTACCTAAGATTTCTTTACCTAAAACTTGTTCTGTTTTAGGAACACTTGAACAAGGAAGACTTGAATCAGAAATCTGCCTGACTCTGATCTCCTGGGATTTAATGCATGTACTTAAGTATATCCTTGTAGATTTCAAATTGAAAACCCAGAATAGTAATCACAATCCATCAATTGTCAATTTCACACATACTGGTAACTCTTGTGTCCACATGAAAACAACTACGTAATAATGCTTAACACGATACAGTTCTCATTTGTCCAACTTCACATCCATGAGTTTAGGTGGATGGAATCTTGCCCTAATGTCACCGTACCTTTAATTCCATTTAATATCATTGATCACAGAATTTAGCTTCATTCAACTTCATGGTTCGAGTTTCTCTTTTGACCTAATATTTTATATTTATTTTCTTTCTAAGATTACTATGCTTGCTCAAAACAATCATCATGAGAGTAAACACAGGCCAAAGGCTTTGCTGGCTTCACTGTAACTTCCTTTGTTAATGCAATTAACATCAACCTGTTTACCTTATCTTCAAGGACACTCTACAGACAAGGGCAGAAGGCAGCAATATTCTTCAGGAAAACATCATAAAACTATATACAAAGTTCAAATCACCCTTAGTACATATGTGTTCCATATTCCTACTAGGATGGCCCAGTCAGTTCCACTTAATGCATATACAGATCCAAAGTCTAAAAATCCACATTGTTCCATAAAACAAAACAAAAAATACCACATTCAGGCCTATCATAGCAATGCTTAAGTCTGGGGTACCAGCTTCTGTCTTAGATAGAATTTCCATTGCTAAGAAGAGATATTGTAACCAATGCAACTGTGTTAAAGGCAAATATTTAATTGGGCCTGGCTTACACTTTCAAACGTTTAGTCCATTGCCATCATAGCAGGAATGTTAGCATGCAGGCAGCCATGATGCTGGAGAAGGAGCTGAGAGTTCTGCATCCTCATGTGAAGGCATTCAGGAAGAGACTGTCTTCCAGGCAAGTGGTAGGAGGGTCTGATTTGTACTGGCCTGAGCTCCAAAGACCACCACCCTAGGAATTCAATTCCTTCAAAAAGGTAACATCTCCCAGAAGACACATCTCTTAATATTGCCACTTCTTAGGGTCAAGCATATTCAAATTACCACAGTTTATTTCTACAATACTTTCTGCTATCTTTATAAAAAAACTAAAGTCTTTAGTAAGTAACCAATCTATTAAGGCCTTTGTGTATCACAACAGTCTTTGAGCACCTTCAATAACATCAAAAGTCATCTGTGACTGCCAATACGTTATATGATCTCACCCAACACACTGACATTGAGTTTCTCGAGGTTATTTATTATGAGAAAAAATGTGACAAGCGTCAACAATCATTTCAAACTTTACAGAGATATGCACAGGCTTTACCACATTCATTACATTTGTTAAGGTTTCTCTAAAGCCTGTGTTCCTTTAAGTGTTTGGAGAGTACAGTTAAATGCAAAGGGTTTATCACATTGACTACATTCATAAGGTTTTACTCTGCACATTTTCCTTTGTGTATTCAGAGATGAGTGTGTCCTGGAAAGGCTTTACCTCATTCATGACATTCAGATTCTCTCCAGTATGTGTTCTTTTATGTGTTGGATTATGACCATGCTATGCAAGGGCTTAACACCTTGATTACTTTGAGTGACTCTCATGAATGTGTTCTATTATGTAGTCACAGATAAAAGTGAATTGCCAAGATTTGACCACAGTGATTACGTTAATGAGGGTTCACTCCACTGTGATTTCTGTTGTGTTAATATTCAAGCAGGTTTCTCTCTTGCATGTAATCATTCCTGTCACGGGAAATGACTCAACTTGCAAATGCTTTACCACATTTATTACATTGATAAGGTTTCTCTCCTGTATGTGCTTTTTTTATAATAATGGTGATTCTAAGGTTCTGAAAAGTCTTTACCACATTGATTACATTCATGAAGTGTCTTTCCAGACTAGTGGGACATGCAAATGCTTTAGCACATTGATTACATTCATAGTTTTTCTCCAATATGTGTTCTTGTATGTTTTAGGAAAAAAACTTTATGGAAAGGCTTTACCATGTTGATTAGATTCATGAGGTTTCGTTCCAGTATGTGTTCTTATATGACGTTGGAGACTACTATGATATGAAAAGGCTTTACCACATTGATTACATTCATAAGGTTTCTCTCCAGTATGTGTTCTTTTATGATATTGGAGATGACTGGATATTGCAAAGGCTTTACCACATTGATTGCATTCATAGGGTTTCTCTCCAGTATGTGTTCTTTTATGTCTTTGGAGACTACTGTGACATGAAAAGGCTTTACCACATTGACTACATTCATAAGGTTTCTCTCCAGTATGTGTTCTTGTATGTCTTTGGAGATTTCTGTGACATGAAAATGCTTTACCACATTGATTACATTGATAAGGTTTCTCTCCAGTATGTGTTCTTTTATGTCTTTGGAGACTACTGTGATGTGAAAAGGCTTTACCACATTGATTACATTCATGTGGTTTCTGTCCAGTATGATTTCTTTCATGCCTGCAACAATAATGGACACATGTGAAAGCTTTACCACATTCATTAGCCTGATCAATCCTTTTATCAATAGGAATAAATTATGCAGTTGGTGTAATAATAAAGAACTTAAAGATTTTAAAGCTCAGATCTTAAAGTTTTATCAGTTTGATGTTCATGGTTGTACTTGCTCACTGTGGGTTGCTTTACCTCTTTGCAAGAATTTGTAATGGTAAGAGCACTTATTACATGGCTCACATTTATAACATCCATTTTCTATATGAGATTTCTATATGATATATTTCACATGGCTGAAGATATCAGGGCATTAAATCACTGATTTCTTTCTAAGTTTTTCCTATAGTGTGAATCACACCACTGCAGCATTGTGAACGAGGATAAACAGAAGAATGTCCAAACTTCTAGTACCCATAGAGATTTTCTGCAGTGTGACATTGGGGATGTTCCCAGTAAAGTCAGAAAACCAATTAATTGCAAATGTCTATCTTATTCAGAAAGTCTACCAAAGGCAGAATACTACATATCTTCTCATTATTCTGACATAGATAGAGGTACGTTGTTACTTTTAGTATCTCTATGCTCACAAGGTTTCATCCATTCTGACAATTGATATACCCATTAAAAAGAAGAACAAATGAAAGGTTTCTACATTGAATACACACACATTGACTTTTAGTTCATATCAGACATGATTAATGTTTTTCCATGACAACATTCTTTACTCTCATAAACTGACCTCACAATAAACTTAAAAGTTTCACTACAAGTATATGAGTATCACCAATTTACCATGGAGGATTTGCTTATTAGAAAGTTATGGATACGTGTTTATCACTGTTCAATGTGCAACATCTAAATATTATGAGACTATACAAATTGGTAGTTCCACAACATCATTCTAATGGAGATACAAATCAAATAAAGGAATCCCTTAAGGCATTTTTTCCTTCTCTTCTTTCTTAGAGAAATGCATTGCAAACAGAAATCAGATAACTGACATTGAGGTACACAGTTTTGGGAGAATATTATAATCACAGCTACAATAAAAGTACTGATATTTTACATGCTTGCTTTCCTTTAGAGCTTCCAGATCATAGTAAAATTTTTTCACAGGCATATTTGTATCAGTTTAGACATTAAAATTACCTTTCATGACTTCTAGAAGTTTGACATTGTTCTTCAATATGATGGTCTTCCAAATTATAGCCTAAAACACGGTACCAGAAAATAAATGATATGGTATTGGAATTAGGCAAAATTCAGGTTACTATGAATTTTCACAGCAATGAACCTGATTTATTCAACTCAATATTACTTGTTCTCTATTGAAATAAGAGATGATCGTCAGTAATGCAGAAACATTTTTCCCTTATATTGAGAATCAAAAGAAAATTCAGTCTTACCTGTAGCAGTGAGGTTCCAGTAGTTCTCAAGCATCACGTCTTGGTACGGATTATTCTGGGAAGGATCCAGGAAATTCCACTCTTCTGCAGTGAAGTTCAGATGCACATCATCGAAACTCACTGTTTCCTGAAATATCACATACATGTGTACAACACAAAGCCTGATACTGACACCACTACAAAGTAAATATATGCTTACTGGACAATGTAAACATATAATTCAGGGGATTCCTCCACTTATTTCCTGACACATGAATTATTATCAACATGTCAATTTAGAAGGAACTTGAAATATAAGGTTCACCTGTGTCACTTCTGAACTCTTTGAATTGGATATAGATTTGCAACACAAATGACAATTGAGAGAGATTTGCAGGGGGGAAACAGATCAACTGTGCTTAGCAAACACTTGAAAAACAATATGAACAATTACTAACTACAGAAATAATGGGCCAGCTATATATATTTCTCATGTCTTTAATCACAGAGGTACAGGCAGGTGTATGTCATTGAGCTGGATGCCAACAAGGTCATGAAATGAGTTTCAGGACAGCGAAAGTTACATGTTAAGAACCTCACTTTGCTACAAAAATAAATCAGAAAACAAAAATGATAGAGAGAACTCACAATTCTTTACTGAAGTTCCTGGAAAGAATTATACATTCACTGCAGTTCTGTATTCATCTCACATAAACATGAAGTGAACCAGTTTAAACAGCAACATTAATTAAATTTAACTAAAAGGAAATGCATGTTTAAAGAGTTTAAAATGGACAGATAAAAATATTAGCAATGTATATGCTGATCAGAAATAAAGAATGTAGTTCAGGAGTTGTAGCTCAGGAGATGGAAGTTCGTGCTAGTCTTCCACATAATGGTGATCAATTTCTAGCATACACATGTGGACCAACACCTGCCCATTTCTTCAAGTTCAGGAGTTCTGAGGCCATCTTCTGACAACAGCAAAGATGAGGCACACATGATATTCATATTCATGCACACAGTCATAATGCAATTATTTGTTCAAAAATTTCACAACAAACATAACAGTTAGGCAGAACATCATACACCTGCATTTCAATGAATCTGAAGCATCAGATAATATTGATGACATGAGCATAAGCAATCCAGAGACAAAGAATATAATTTATACATATGGCTAAATTTCAAAATGAAAGATGTGGATGAAGAGCAGCACAAAAGCATGTTCTTATTGAACAAAAACATGTCAGGTGGCTTATGTGCTTTCTATATCTACAATCAGAACAGGAAGTCCTTCACAGGAAAATTTGGTCTAGAAAAACAAAAACAGAATGAATAAATTTAAAAATATAAAACCACCGGGTGTGCAAAATAGCATAGCATTAAACAGCAAATGTGTGCACAGTATCTTATGTGATTTAGGGACAGAGTCCAAATGGGGAATGTATGGGAGCATGAGAAGAAAGCTGAAGGATCATATTCAACCAGCAGAGACTGAAGGAATGGCCAATGAAAAATTATTCAATTGGAGACACACATGGACAAGCTCCAATCCATGATATTATTAAGGATATTTTGTGATGCTCCTACACAGGAACCTTGCATAATTGTCCATTGAGAGGCTCCACCCAGCAGCTGACTGAAGCAGAAGCAGAGATCCACAGTCAAACATAGCATGCACCTTGCTAACTCTGATGGTAGAGTTGGAGAAAGGATTGAGGGTCCTGAACAGGATAGGAACTTCACAGGAAGACAAGCAGACTCAACTAACCTTGATCCTTGGGCACATTCAGAGACTGAGGCACAAACAATAATACAAACAGGCTGGACACAGGACCCTGGCCCATAAGTAGCAGATGTGCATGCAGCTCAGTCTTCATGATGGTCTCACAACTACTGTAGCAGGAGCTGTCCCTAAAGCTGCTGTCTGTCACTGGAATCTGTTCCCTTAACTGGGCTGCCAGGTCTGGCCTCAGCAGAGAGGATGCATCTAACACAATAGAGACTTGATACACCATCATGGATTCCCAGGGGCCCACACCCTCTCAAAGGACAAACAGAAGATACAGGAGGGACTCTGGAAATCCAGGTGACCTAGAACAGGGTCTCCACTAAGTTCATAGCCATTTTAATCATAACAACTTGAAACTGAAAATAATCCAGATGCCCCTTAACCAAAATATGAATATAGAAAATGTGGTTCATTTACAAAATGAAACATTATTCAGCTATAAAATACAAGGACATCATGAATTTTTCAGGCACGTGGATACAGCTAGAAACTATCATCTCGATTGAGGTAACCGAGATGTAAAAGCATATGCATGTATGTACTCACAAGTGAAAAATAAACATAAAATACAGGAAACCCACACTACACTCCATAGACACAAAGAAACTAAACAAAAAAGAAGGCCCAAATGAGCACAGTTGAATCTTACTCAGAAGGGGGAGTAAAGCAATCATAGGAGGCAGATGGAAGAGACAGAACTAGATGGGAGAGCAGATAAAAAAGGGGAATCCGGGAGAACCAGGAACAGGTGAGATGAGAGACAAGAGAGGGCCAGAGGGGGAAAATGAATCAAAATCTGCAGCTGGCTGGGGTGAGGGGGTACATTTAGGATATAACAGAGACCATAAACTGGAGGGCACCTAGGAGTGTATGTGGTCGATCTTAGCTGAGATGTATAGCAGTTAGATATGGACGCTGAAGAGGCCACATTCTGCAGTCAGGCAGGACCCATAGTGGAGAGTTAAGGACACCAGCCAATCCAAAAACCCTTCTACCCCAAATTTGTTCCTGTACACAAGAATGCAATCTACAACATAGATTCTGTGCATCAGTAAAATAAGCCTTTGATACCATTTTGTTGTTCTAACTTGCTATTCTGCTGCTGTGATTGAATCATCTAAGCAAAAGCATCTCAGGTAATAAATGGTTGTTGTACATGGTTCTGTCAGATCACAGTCCATCATTTTGGGAGCTTAGATTAGAAACTGAAAGCAAAAAGCATGGACAAACACTGTCTCCTGGCTTGCTCTCTTGCTTGGTCACTGTCTCATGCTCAGCCTGCTCTCTCATCCAGCTCAGGACCACTTGCTTAGGGATATTGCCACCCTCAGTGGAAGAGCCTTCCTAATCAATCATCAACACTATCTCTCACAGACATAGCAAACAGCCATTCTGATGAGGGCACACCCTCAATTTAGGTGCCTTCAGATGAGTGTAGCTCTGAAATGCTGAGAACTGAAAGCAAAAATGACACAAACACAATAATAAATGAGGAAGTTGTTACAACACAAAATCAATAATTTAACCATGTCAATTACAGGAGGCCCTGCCACAACAAGAGGTAGTTGGAGTTGTGGCTGAGCAAGGACAAAATAGGGAGGGCACCTGGCTCAGAGCAGGGAAGGATACACTGGAATGGGGAGCTCAGAGGCTGTGCTGACCTGGGATGAGCATCTTTAACCCTGGGTTCCCAGGCCAGTGCTACCAAAGAAGAGGCTGAAACAGCTGGAAGGTGGACAGAAAAGCAGATTGTCCCACACAACTGGAAATGGCCACCGACAAAAGACAAGACCTCTGGTCCAAGGAAGATATGCTATATTTGTGAAAATCAATGAAGAACAACCTTCCATCTCATGACAGTTCCAACTTCAAAACTACAGAGTCACATATGAACTGGGCAGAGGGTAGTTCAGGAGGTGAGAAATGAAGTATTTTTTTTTTCTACTCCTTAAAATAAGGTAGGCAGAGCCTGACTTTGCCCTGGATGCTGTCTTTAAGAGCTCTCTGTCATGGACTAGTCAATGGGTCTATGTCCTGTTGTTAAGAAGGATTTAACCCAAGGTATGGGGCTAGTAACTAAATCCATTAGGATGGAGTCTGTCTCATTTCCTCAGTGAGAGAATAACAAAGTGCCACACAAAAAATAGACAGCCACAAGGGGGCGGTAAATTCTACCCAGCAGATTCTTCTACTTGTACAGAGGAGACAATGAAGATGGGAAGACAGTTGTCAGCCATGTACCAGGGTTCTAAGTAGGCTTTAACCTTCCCAAATTTTTTTTCTTTTGGATATTTTATTTACATTTCAGATGCCATCCCCTTTCCCCATTTCCCCTCCCTAGAAAACCCCTATTCCATGCCCCCTTTCCCTTTTTGCTTTTATACAATTTTTAAAAATGTTAATCAAAGGCTTTATAAGTTTGGTAATGCTCAATCAGAAGTGTAACCCAGCTGGGCAGTGGTGGCGCACACCTTTAATCCCAGCAATTGGGAGGCAGAGGCAGGTGGATTTCTGAGTTCAAAGCCAGCCTGGTCTACCGAGTGAGTTCCAGGACAGCCAGGGCTACACAGAGAAACCCTGTCTCAAAAAACAAAAAAAAAAAAAAAAAAAAAAAAAAAAGAAGTGTAACCCAATACCCAACCTAGATATATCAACTATCTTTGACTGGTGGAGACACATGAACATCTGCCTTCATGTTCCCCCTCTCTTTCTCTTTCTTTCTTTCTCTCATCACCTAACTTTTCCTCTCCTTCTCCTCTCCTTACTCCTTCTCTTCCTCTCAGTACTCCTCCCACCTTAGCTTCTCCTACATATCACTCTTCCTGTTAAAATAAAACATTTCTCTAAAAGTACAATTAGAATATAATTATTTCTAATTGTGCCAGTGAGGGGCAAGTTAGTCCCAATACCCAGTCCATCATTTTGTTGACTAACCAGAACCTCTGTCATCTCTCCTAACTAAAACATTTAGTTCTGAACCTGGCTTTTTCTTGGCTTTAGAATGAATGTCAGCTGAAAACCATCCCCAAAATTAAGACCATGTGCACACCATCCGTTACACCAGGCTTTGAAACATCTTCCAAGCCCTTTGTGACTTCAACGCTCCAGTGCGTCAACTATACTGTGCTTCCACAGTCACCTTAGTCATCCTCCTTTGCAAATACTCAAGAAAAATCTAAAAGCCAAGGTACACAGACACAAATCTGACAGATAAGCCACTCTGACACAAAGAACAATGACACATCAGCATTCAGTTGGGATTTCTGAGGATTTCCGGGCTCCAATCCATGCACCAAGATGTTGTGCCCAACTCACTGGTATACCAAAGACCACCAAGAACCTATTGCAATGCAAATACAGGAAGGTCTGTACTATGAGCTCAGTAACAAGGATTCTCCCCAGTCAATCTCACATCAGGTCCAAAATGAGAGACCAAGTCTAGGGGTGCTGAGTATTTATTGCAGCTGCAACAAGACTGGGACATTAACATACAGGTCAGCAACTTATTTTTTTTAGAAATGGCATGTCTGGTATAATTTGCAAGAACCAAACAAGGAGACAAAACCATCTGACAACTATGATGGGTAGGTTAACATTTTTTCCTCTTTAACATTTATTAATTATCTATATGTAGCTAAACCCTGCTGTTGTACCTTGACTGGCTGTTGATAAGTGGGTTTAGTCATAAGATGTTTGCCCAAGTGGACTTTGTGCAACCTCAAAAACACGGTTGGACTTCACAAACTCATCTTTTTGACTAAGCCCTTTATTATCAAAAGATACTACTGTTTACCTGCAAGCCATGCCTGACAGTAGAACAGGTACTTTATCCAAAGGCCTACCTCACTGTCTGTTACTGCAAACCCTAATATCAGTTGCCATTACAACTAGAACAGAATACCAGTGGCCTTCACCATTGGAAAAGAATATTAGTGAAAATTACCCCTCCTATTGTGCATGCCTCCTAAAGATACTGCAGATAATCCCCACTTGCCCTTCTTTTCCTGCCTCATCCCTGTATGATAGCCGCCACTTGAGCAGATAGTTTTTGTTCACCCACATGCCATGCCTGAAAGGACACAAGGTAAACTTTCCATAGATCTACCACAATATTTGTTATCCAAAATGCAATTTTCACAGTTGCCTCTAGTACTATACTAAACACCAAAAGCTGGTTAACCTTGCTAATGACAAAGTCTCCTTGTAGATTACTAAGTACATCTCTCCTGCCCACCTCTTCTTGCTTTCAACATTAGCAAGCATTCCCTCTGGAACACAACAAACAAACAGTTCAGTAAAAGTGGCAGAACTCAGCAAAGGCTCTCTGCAAATCCATACATTGAACAATAACCCAGTCACAAAACTCTCACCAAAAAAGTCTGGAAAATTTATCAATGAAATCATAACTGAAAAATTTCTTAAAGTAAAGAGGAAGATGACTGTTAAGGTACAAGAAGCATCCAAACTGCCAAATAAATTGGGAAAAAGTCTCTTTGCCACATAATAATCAAACCCTAAACATATAAAGTCAAGAAATATAAAAAACTGCAATAGAAAAAAATTATAAAAACTAAACAAAAACCCAAGTAACATATAAAAGCAGATTAGGTTTATGCCTGTCTTCTTAATGTATACTATAAAAGACAAAAGGGTTTGGACACATGTGCTGCAGAGTCAGAGAAACCACCCGTGTTTCTACAAGAAAACAACTGGTCCAAATGTTTTGTGCAGATTCAGAATCAGCCATGACAGTGAAGTTACTCAGAGGTCACCTCCTGATCTAACACATGAGGGGCATCACCAGGGACCTCACAGGTGGTCACATCTGGCTGATGCTTCCCATGCAGCCCCAGAGAGGACCCAGCAACCCAGCTCCCACTGCTCAGCCACCTGCCACTACCCATTGAGGGCAGTGACCCTGTGCTCACCATGACTTGATTTCAGATCTTCCCTGAGGTCTCCACACAGCATCCACAGCAGAGCTCAGAGCAGGGCACAGATGACCACTCAAGCCTGCACAACCAACTCGAACTTGCAGAATGATACCAGGAAGAACCGCCTCCTTGTCTGATTGGCAGGTCTGCTTGGAAGCATTGATTGGCCAGTGAGACTTACCACTCCTCAAGTTTAAAGTGTGCTTCCAGAGCAGGGTCAGATCTTTTCCAGAGCTCAGGAGGTGTTCACACCCAATTAGCATTTGTTTCTGTCTTCAAAGAGGAATTTCACACCACCCAGTCCTGGGGGAGAACCCACCATTCCAGATCTTGCTGTTAGGCTGCCTGCTGTTCTGTCTCAAGAACAATGATCCTGCAGTTACCAGGACCCGACTCCAGACCTTACCTGAGCTTTCCTCAAAACACTTGCCTTCTTCTTCCTGAAATCAAGGTGAACAGCTTCCATAGCCCAGTACTCAGTGTGCAGTGGAGGTATTAATTTGACCCACAAGTGGAAGGATTTCCTGGCTATTTCTTAGCATTTTGTCTAAACTCAACCCCAGTTACCTGGCAACAGCCAGGTATGCTCCCCCGTACAGTTACCTGGCAACAGCCTGATCCCCTGTAAAGGTGGCTGCTTGCCCCTTCCTCTCATTTGATCTCTTGATCTTTTGTTCTCTTTCTCTTGCCCTCTTGGGCTCTTCCCTTCCCCCCTCTCTCTGCACATGCTCAAGCCTGGCCTCTACTTCTCTACTCTCTTCCTCTCTCTGCATTTCTCTTCCTCTACTACCTTCTCAACTCCCCTCTCCATATCCTGAATAAACTATATTCTATAATATACAGTCTTGTGGCAGGTTCCTCAGGGGTAAGAGCTGTCTCAACATGAGGCATGGTCCCTCCTGGGGAAAAATATCTCAGCAGGAGGCATGAGCCTTCTCAAACATCCCCTTCCCCTGCTGGGAGCCAAGACCCCCTTCTGCCTGAGAGCAAGTGTCAGGTAAGTAAACAGCCTGAGTTAAGGAATACTTTATTTATTGACCTTCTGCCAGAGAGGAAATATTAATCAGATAAGCAACTCGAGCTGAGAAATGTTTTAATTGCCTTCTTGCTTGTGAGAAAATATTTAGATAAGTAATTTGGGCTAGAAATACTTGTGGGCTTAAAGAACTCTGCAATTATGGGATGACCCTGGACTCTGTCAGATGACCCTCCTACCTGCTTGCCTTTATAATGGCAGCCTGAACAATAAAATTTAAGGGCTAGAGCAGACATTCAGACTGGTGCTTCTTCCTTGTGTCTCCTGTCTCTTCATTCTTTTGACCCTTTCCCTAGGGTCTTGTTGAATCACTGAGGGCCAGGGCATTTTGGCGCCTCACTTGTGGCCCTTGGGGTCGGGGGCAATTGAATGTTGCTTCCACAGGGACATCCTGTAAGCATAGGATCAACGCTTCTCCAGAGAGAAAAGAGAAGAGAGAAGATCCACATTGTGATTGCCACAGAGTAGCCCGCCTGTGAGATTGATCCAGTGAAGGTAAGAAAAAGCAACGCAGTTATGGAACAAACATTGAGCAAACATGATTTGTTCTTACAGGGTCTCAAAGACAGCCTCAAAGCACGAGGAGTAAGGGTTAAGAAAAAGGATCTTAAAAGATTTTTTTAAGTCATTGGTGATATTTGTCCATGGTTTCCCCACGAGGGGACTACTGATGAGAAATGATGGGCTAGGGTTGGAGATTGTTTAAAAGATTTTTACAAAATCTTTGGTCCCGAGAAAGTCCCTGTTCAGGCTTTTTCCTATTAGAACCTGGTGAAAGATATACTTCAAGTCTATATACAATTTCCAGATATTCGAGAGTTAGTGGAAGAAGGGGAAAAGGTATTACAGGGACACTCTAGACCACTCTCTGTGTGTGAGTCTGTTTCTATTCCCCTACCTGATTCAGGCATCCCTGCTGCTCCCCTTGAGGCTGCTGCAGCTGAGCCAGTAACTGCAAAAACCGCCCTCCTGCTAACATTTACCCTTCCCTTGCATCCTTAATATCCCTGGCCAAGAATGGGCCTGACAATCACCTGCAGAGACATTGTCCCTAGAGGAGGGGGCAGCTAAATACTGTAATCCTGACTTGCTGCCCCAGTGCTCATTCATGCCAGGACCACCTGCATATATTATTGCTGCTCCATTTTGTGCCCCATCCTCGACTTGGCCAATATTAATGATCATTCCACCAAGGCTAAAGCCCAACTTTCACAAAAAATGGCTTCTCTTAGAAAGTTAATAGAGGATAAATGGGAACATTTGCAGTTAGTAAAAGAACTGTGAGCTCTTGATTTAGAATTACATTCCCTCTCCTCAATGCCTGCTGTCTCTAAGAATAAATCTAAACCAAAATCTCAAAAACCTGTACTGGCCTTTCCTGTTACCAGAAGCAAATCTGCTGTCTCTTCCAATAGCAGAAATAAAAACACTGCCTCACCCTCTAAAAGGGGAAATGACTCTCCTGCTGGGTAAGACAATGAGTATGACATGACGCCCCTGCTGGGGAAAACAATAAGGATACACTGTGTTCAGGCAGGAGGCCTCTGATAATGATAACAAAGCCTCAGGGGACTCAGAAAGTGAGGAAGATGAAATAAAAAGTCAACAGTATCACAAGCTAGGGTTCCTTCAGCTGAAAGACTTTAAAATGGCAGTGACAAATTACTGACCAACAGCTCCCTTTACTTTATCCTTAAATCAAAATTTGAGTGAACGGTGGCTTGTTCCAATGATTGTTATTTTTTAGACCGTGCCACTCTGGCTCGAGGCGACTATATTTTCTTGAAGACAGATTTTGTTGAAAACTGTAGAGAAATAGCGCTTCGCAATTCTGAAAGTAAAACCTCTAAGAAGTGGACCTAAGATAAGCATTTGGGGCGGAGCCCTTACGATACTAATGAAAAACAGGCTCGGTTCCCTCCTGGCCTTCTCGCCCAAATTCAAAATGCGGGTCTTAAGGCTTGGAAACAACTTCCTCCAAAAGGATCAGCAACCACTTCCCTTGCCCAGGTCCCCCAGGGCCCAGAAGAGCCTTATAGTAACTTTATCAGTCGCCTTACTGATGCAGCTGAAAGACTTGTTGGTCGTGTGGAAAACAAAAGTGCTTTTCTCTGTAGACCAGGCTGCCCTGGAACTCAGAAATCCGCCTGTCTCTGCCTCCCAAGTGCTGGGATTACACTGAGATTACAGCCGCCTGGCTGAAAGTGCTTTTCTCAAACACCTTGCATTTGAGAATGCAAATCCTGCCTGCCAAGCTGCAATACAGACCCACCATAGTGGTGCTGAAATTCTGGATTATATAAAACTGTGTGCAGGCATTGGTTCAGCTCATGCAATAGGACTTGCCATTGGAGCTGCCCTTAAGGATTTCAAGCAGGATGACTACCAGAAAAAGTGCTTTAACTGTAAACAGCCAGGACATTTTTCTAGGGAGTGCAAAGCCCCTAAGGCAGAACATACTCTCCCTGCCTCCTTGTGTCCCAGCTCCCTTCAAGGTAGACAATGGGCTTCAGAGAGCCACACCAAGGTAAAAATACAAAATAACACCTTGCCTCAGAATCAGGGAAACTCCCAGAGAGGCCAGCCCCTGGCCCCAAATCTGAGACAAAACCCTGGGGCTATCAGGTTTGTCCCTCAAACATTAACCCCTCAGACTCAAACATTACCTCCCTCCAAGGAGCAACTGCAATCAGCACAGGATTGGACCTCTGTTCCTCCACCGATACAATATTAACACCTGAGATGGGGACACACGTTCTACATTCTGAGGTCTTTGGCCCCTTGACCCCCCCCCCCATACTTTTGGACTTCTTCTTGGGCATACCAGCTCCACTCTTGAGGGTTTAAATATCTCCCCAGGAGTGATTGATAATGATTTCACAGGTGAAATAAAGATTCTGGCCTCATCCACCTCCAGTCCCTTGACTGTTAAATCAGGACAGAAAATTGCTCAATTGCTTTTAGTTCCCCTTTAAATCAGCCCAACTTGTAGAACTTTTTGCAGTAATAAGGATTTTTCAGTTACTAAAAGATTGCCCTCTTAATTTATATACTGACAGTGCCTATATAGCTTATTCTGTTCCAATTCTTGAAACAGTCCCATACATTAGACCCCCCACAAATGCTGCCCTTCTCTTTTCTCAGCTTCAAAAGCTGATTGCCCCTAGATGCCACCCCTTTTTTGTTGGACATCTCCGTGCTCATTCTGATCTGACTGGTCCCCTCTCTAGAGGAAATGCCTGTGCAGATGTTGCCACCCACTTGACCTTTCCAGTGTTGTTAGGTTCTGTAGAACAGGCCCAGAAGAGTCATGCTTTACATTATTTAAATGCTCAGACCCTTCGCCTGCTTTTTAAGATTACTCATGAACAGGCATGCCAGATTGTTAAACAATGCCCCGCCTGTGTCACACTTTTGCCCACCCCCCACCTGGGTGTTAACCACAGAAGTTTGGTCTCAAATGAAATATGGCAAATGGATGTCACACACGTTCCTGAATTTAGAAGTCTTAAATATCTTCATGTGACCATAGACACCTTTAGTGGATTTATTTTTGCTAGCTTACATACTGGAGAGGCTTCAAAAAATGTTATAGCCCACGTTTTAAATTGTCTCTCTGTCATGGGTAAGCCTAAGATCATTAAGACTGGCAGTGGTCCCAGCTACACTGGAAAAAATTTTCAAGAGTTTTGCCACCAATTACAAATCAGACATATTACTGGCATCCCTTATAATCCTCAAAGGCAAAAGGCATTGTTGAACGTGCCCAGCAGACTATCAAGAACACTTTACATAAATTAAAAATGGGGAAGTTATCTACCCAGAAGGGGTCCCCTAGAAATATTCTTCACCATGCCTTGTTTGTTTTCAATTTTCTAAATCTGGATGCTCATGGCAAGTCTGCTGCTGATTGCCTCTGGCATCCTGAGACCAATAAAAACTATGGCACAGTTATGTGGAGAGACCCCTTTACATCTAGATGGAATGGCCCTGACCCTGTCCTTATCTGGGGCAGGGGCTCTGCTTGTATTTTTGACACAAAAGAAGGAGGAGCCAGATTGTTCCCTGAACGATTGATTAAACAAATAGATAATGACAAAAATGCCTTAGATCACTGATGACAGTTCCAGGGAAGAGAGATCTCCCTGAGAATTCCCTTCACAGGCCATGTCTCTCACAGACCATGTCCATCACAGGCCATGTCCCTCACAGGCCATGTCTCTCACAGGCCATGTCTCTCACAGATCATGTCCCTCACAGTCATCTCCCTCACAGACCATGTCTCTCACAGCCCATGTCCCTCACAGGCCATGTCCCTCACAGACCATGTCCCTCACAGACAATGTCCCTCACATTCTCGCACACCATGTCCCTCACACACCATGTCTCTCACAGGTCATGTCCCTCATAGGCTATGTCTCTCACAGTCTCACAGGCCATGTCCCTCACAGGCCATGTCCCTCACAGACCATGTCTCTCACAGACCATGTCTTACACAGGCCATGTCTCTCACAGGCCAAGTCCCTCACAGTCTCACAGGCCATGTCCCTCACAGACCATGTCCCTCACAGTCCATGTCCCTCACAGGCCATGACCCTCACAGACCATGTCTCTCACAGACCATGTCCCTCACAGTCTCACAGGCCATGTCCCTAACAAGCCATGTCCATCACAGGCCATGTCTCTCAAAGGACATGTCCCACACAAGCCATGGCTCTCAAAGGCCATGTCCCACACAATCACATAGACCATGTCCCTCACAGGCCATGTTTCTCACAGGCAGTGTCTCTCAGAAACCATGTCCATCACAGACCATTTCCATCACAGGCCATGTCTCTCACAGGCCAAGTCTCTCACAGACCATGTCCCTCACAAACCATGTCTCTCACAGGCCATGTCCCCCATAGGCCATGTCTCTCACAGTCTCACAGGGCATGTCCATAACAGGCCATGTCACTCACAGGCCATGTCCCTCACAGACCATGTCTCTCACAGGCCATGTCTCTCACAGGCCATGTCTCTCAAAAGCCATGTCCCTCACAGGCCATGTCTCTCACAGGACAAGTCCCTCACAGTCTCACAGGCCATGTCCCTCACAGTCTCACAGGCCATGTCCCTCACAGACCATTTCCCTCACAGGCCATGTCGCTCACAGACCATATCCCTCACAGGCCATGTCTCTCACAGACCATGTCCCTCACAAACCATGTCTCTCACAGACCATGTCCCTCACAAACCATGTCTCTCACAGGCCATGTCCCCCATAGGCCATGTCTCTCACAGTCTCACAGGGCATGTCCCTAACAGGCCATGTCACTCACAGGCCATGTCCCTCACAGACCATGTCCCTCACAAACCATGTCTCTCACAGACCATGTCCCTCACAAACCATGTCTCTCACAGGCCATGTCCCCCATAGGCCATGTCTCTCACAGTCTCACAGGGCATGTCCCTAACAGGCCATGTCACTCACAGGCCATGTCCCTCACAGACCATGTCTCTCACAGGCCATGTCTCTCACAGTCCATGTCTCTCAAAAGCCATGTCCCTCAAAAGCCATGTCTCTCACAGGACAAGTCCCTCACAGTCTCACAGGCCATGTCCCTCACAGTCTCACAGGCCATGTCCCTCACAGACCATTTCCCTCACAGGCCATGTCGCTCACAGACCATATCCCTCACAGGCCATGTCTCTCACAGACCATGTCCCTCACAAACCATGTCTCTCACAGACCATGTCCCTCACAGGCCATGTCTCTCACAGTCTCACAGGGCATGTCCTTAACAGGCCATGTCCCTCACAGGCAATGTCCCTCACAGACCATGTCTCTCATAGACCATGTCCCTCACAGGCCATGTCCCTCACAAGCCATGTCCCTCAAAAGCCATGTCTCTCACAGGCCAAGTCCCTCACAGTTTCACAGGCCATGTCCTTCACAGACCATATCTCTCACAGGCCATGTCTCTCACAGACCATGTCCCTCACAGGCCATGTCTCTCTGAGACCATGTCCATCACAGGCCATGTCCCTCATAGATGATGTCTCTCACAGACCATGTCCCTTACAGGCAATGTCTCTCACAGACCATGTCTCTCACAGATCATGTCCCTCACAGGCTATGTCTCTCACAGGCAATGTCTCTCACAGACCATGTCCCTCACAGTCATCTCCCTCACAGAGCATGTCCCTCACAGGCCATGTCCCTCACTGTCTCACAGGCCATGTCCCTCATAGGCCATGTCCTTCACAGACCATGTCCCTCACAGACAATGTCCCTCATAGTCTCATAGACCATGTCCCTCACAGACCATGTCCATCACAGGCCATGTCCCCCACAGATGATGTCTCTCACAGGTCATGTCCCTCATAGGCCATGTCCCTCACAGACCATGTCCCTCATAGGCCATGGCCCTCACAGGCCATGTCTCTCACAGGCCATGGCCCTCACAGGTCATGTCTCTCACAGACCATGTCCCTCAAAGAACATGTCCCTCACAGGCAATGTCCCTCACAAGCCATGTCCCTCAAATGCCATGTCTCTCACAGGCCAAGTCCCTCAAAGTATCACAGGCCATGTCCCTCACTGACCATGTCTCTCACAGGCCATGTCCCTCACAAGCCATGTTTCTCACAGGCCATGTCCCTCACAGTCTCATAGGCCATGTCCCTCACAGGCCATGTCTCTCACAAGCCATGTCTCTCACAGACCATGTCCCTCACAGGCCATGACCCTCACAAGCCATGTCTCTCACAGGCCATGTCTCTCACAGGCCATGTCTCTCACAGGCCATATCCCTCACAGGCCATGTCTCTCACAGGCCATGACCCTCACAGGCCATGTCTCTCACAGGCCATGTCCCTCACAGGCCATGTCCCTCACAGGCCATGTCTCTCACAGGCCATGTCCCTCACAGACCATGTCCCTCACAGGCCATGACCCTCACAGACCATGTCTCTCACAGACCATGTCCCTCACAGTCTCACAGGCCATGTCCCTAACAAGCCATGTCCATCACAGGCCATGTCTCTCAAAGGACATGTCCCACACAAGCCATGGCTCTCAAAGGCCATGTCCCTCACAATCACATAGACCATGTCCCTCACAGGCCATGTTTCTCACAGGCAGTGTCTCTCAGAAACCATGTCCATCAAAGACCATTTTTATCACAGGCCATATCTCTCACAGGCCAAGTCTCTCACAGACCATGTCCCTCACAAACCATGTCTCTCACAGGCCATGTCCCCCATAGGCCATGTCTCTCACAGTCTCACAGGGCATGTCCCTAACAGGCCATGTCACTCACAGGCCATGTCCCTCACAGACCATGTCTCTCACAGGCCATGTCTCTCACAGGCCATTTCCCTCACAAGCCATGTCCCTCAAAAGCCATGTCTCTCACAGGACAAGTCCCTCACAGTCTCACAGGCCATGTCCCTCACAGTCTCACAGGCCATGTCGCTCACAGACCATATCCCTCACAAACCATGTCTCTCACAGATCATGTCCCTCACAGGCCATGTCTCTCACAGTCTCACAGGGCATGTCCCTAACAGGCCATGTCACTCACAGGCAATGTCCCTCACAGACCATGTCTCTCATAGACCATGTCCCTCACAGGCCATGTCCCTCACAAGCCATGTCCCTCAAAAGCCATGTCTCTCACAGGCCAAGTCCCTCACAGTTTCACAGGCCATGCCCTTCACAGACCATATCTCTCACAGGCCATGTCTCTCACAGACCATGTCCCTCACAGGCCATGTCTCTCTGAGACCATGTCCATCACAGGCCATGTCCCTCACAGATGATGTCTCTCACAGACCATGTCCCTTACAGTCCATGTCCCTCACAGACCATGTCCCTCACAGGCCATGTCCCTTACAGGCCATGTCTCTCACAGGCCATGTCCCTCACAAGCCATGTCTCTCACAGGCCATGTCTCTCACAGGCCATGTCTCTCACAGCCCATGACCCTCACAGGTCATGTCTCTCACAGACCCTGTCCCTCACAGACCATGTCCCTCACAAACCATGTCTCTCACAGGCCATGTCTCTCACAGACCATGTCCCTCAAAAGCCATGTCTCTCACAGGCCATGTTCCTCACAACCTCATAGACCATGTCCCTCACAGGCCATTTCCCCCACAGGCCATGTTTCTCACAGGCAGTGTCTCTCACAGACCATGTCCATCACAGACCATTTCCCTCACAGGCTATGTCTCTCAGAGGCCATGTCCCTCACAGGCAATGTCTCTGACAGGCCATGTCTCTCACAGGTCAAGTCTCTCACAAACCATGTCCCTCAAAAACCATGTCTCTCACAGGCCATGTTCCCCATAGGCCATATCTCTCACAGTCTCACAGGGCATGTCCCTAACAGGCCATGTCTCTCACAGGCCATGTCTCTCACAGGCCATTTCCCTCACAGACCACGTTCCTCACAGGCCATGTCTTTCACAGGTCATGTCTCTCACAGACCATGTCCCTCACAGACCATGTCCCTCACAGGCCATGTCTCTCACAGGCCATGTCCTTCACACCTGTTGTGTCTCAGGCTATCTCACACCCAGTGCTGTACTGGGGAGACCAAACCATCTCTTCACAGCCCTACATGAAGTGATGTTTCTGTACAGAAGGTTGGATTCAAGGACCACCCTGTTATTCAGGGAGAAGTTGATTTAGTGGAAGAGGACGATCAGTTTACACATATGCTCCCCCTGGAGGATGACTACAATCCTGAAGATGCCCTTAACATTTTCAAGATAGATCCTCATTTTATGGAGAATGAAGAGAAGTACAAGGCTATTAAAAAGAAATCCTGGATGAGGCAGACAGTGATTCAATCACAAAGAAGCTGAAGTAGTGTAGGTGAGGAGGTGGAGGAGGAGGACTGAGAGGAGAAGGAGGGAGGAGGATGGGGGAGGAGGCCGGGGAGGAGAGAGAGGAATAGAGGGGAGGAGGAGAAGGAGGAAAGGGAATCACAGCCTAGTCTCGTTCCACTGTACAATCTATCTTGCCATTCAGTCAAGTTTAGCCTTTGAAGAATGTGCACACAAGTTGCTGAAGATGGAGTTGGCCACAACATGACACCTGTGCCCAATGAAGGACCTGCGCACAGTGTGACTGCTGTGCCCAATGAAGGACCCATGCACAGTGTGACTGCTGTGCCCAAGGAAGGACCTATGCTCAGTGTGACTGCTGTGCCCAATGAAGGACCTGCGCACACTGTGACGGCTGTGCCCAATGAAGCAACCGTGCACAGTGTGATTGCTGTGCCCAACAAAGGACCCTCGCACAGTGTGACTGCTGTGCCCAAGGAAGGACCTATGCTCAGTGTGACTGCTGTGCCCAATGAAGGACCTGCACACACTGTGACGGCTCTGCCCAATGAAGCAACCGCGCACAGTGTGATTGCTGTGCCCAATAAAGGACCCTTGCACAGTGTGACTGCTGTTCCCAAGGAAGGACCCATGCACAGTGTGACTGATGTGCCCAATGAAAGGCCCACGCACAGTGTGCCAGCTTGTCAGCAGGGCAGTTTCACGTGCTGAAAACAGAAGACACAAAATCATGGGAAAGTACCAGGAGCAGCAGGACACCATCCATCACTTAGAGACGAACAAGCTGAGAAATGTGGCTGAGACGCTCGCTCACCTCTTACACACACACTCACTTCCGTGGACTCATCTCAGACGTGTGAAGCCGAGTGAAGAGACCACGAGGTCGTCCAGCAGGACTTTTGTCATGATCTTCTTCCAGGAACTGTGTGACTACACGGGTCTTCCTAATCTGAACACAAGGCTAAAGGAGGAAACTCTTCTGCCATTCTGTGAAGGACTGTGACCCCGTGACCCTGAGACAACACCCAGTTTGCCGTTAACTTCTTCACAGCCACAGGCCTCGGGGATTTGACCCTAGAACTTCCAGAACATGTGAAAAATGTTCATTCATCTGTCTGCCGGAAACAAGAGCTGAGCAAAAGAAGCCTTGACATCTTCATCTTCTTCTTCACCTTCTTCTTCTCCTCCCCCTTCCTCCTCCTCCTTCCTCTTCTTCCTCCCCCTCCTTCCTCCTCCTCCTTCCCCTCCTTTTCTTTCTTTTTTTTTTTGGTTTTTCGAGACAGGGTTTCTCTGTGTAGTCCTGGCTGTCCTGGAACTCACTCTGTAGACCAGGCTGGCCTCGAACTCAGAAATCTGCCTGCCTCTGCCTCCCAAGTGCTGGGATTAAAGGTGTGAGCCACCACCGCCCAGCCTCCCCCTCCTTTTCCTCCACCTCCTCCTCCTCCCCTTACTCCTCCACCTCCCCTTCCTCCTTCTCCCCCTCCTCCCCCTCCTCCTCCTTGAACTCCTTCTACTCCAGCAGTCAGGACTCTGTCTCAGCTAAAAGTACAAAAAGAAGAGACAAGGGAAGGCCAGAGGTGAAGAAGCAGATAAGTTAAGCCAGGGGCCATCAAGCAGGAGACAGGAGATGAAATGGAGCCAGGGGCCACCAGGCAGGTGACAGGAGGTGAAATGGAGCCAAGGGCCACCAGGCAGGAGACAGGAGGTGAAATGGAGCCAGGGAGGACAAGGCACCAGGAAGGAAGGACTGAAAGAGCTTGGTCTGAAAGATACAGAGCTCAGAAATCAGCAGAGGCAGACTGGCAAGATCCCCTAGTGAAGCACATGGAGGACAGATGCCACGAGAATAGTGACAGTGGAGCTGGCAATGGCCTCTCGACAAGGCTGGCACAGAGAGCCACAAGAAAAGCATGGGGAGCCAAGTAAGACGAAAACATTCTACTTTTTGGTCAGGCTATATAATGACAAAATAACATGTGTGGAGAAAGTTAATACTTATTTTTGTGTCACTAAATGACCCATGAAAGTATACTGAAGATACCACATGCTTTCTAAGGTGCAGTAATATGAAACTTAACAATTTCTTCTAGGACATGGAGCTATTGCCGATTCAATTCAGGTACAAAGGGGTCTTTGCTGTTCAGAATGTAACCTCGGTGGCTTCGGTTCATGTCACTTTTTAAATATATTACGTGAATGATGGCAAGAAAGTTCAAATTGGCCCTGACTGAATATGAGCTTTATATATTGGAAAATCAAGTGAATTAGAAATATTCATGATATTCTAAATTCTAATCAAAAGACCCTGAAACTATAGAAGTGGTATTATTTATTTATTCTTCATTGCATTAGATACAGTTGACTGAATAAATTTCAGAATAGGCCTTAAAATGTTCGTCACGTGAGGTTGTTCATAGCACTGTTGATGCATGGATTTCACTGCAAAATTCTTTCAATATCTTACTGGACAGCAGCACTGAGGCATTAAACAACTCCTTGTCAGTAATTGAAACTGCCCTTTTCACCAAGATACACATGGGCCCAATAAGTTTCTTCTATCACCCCATCTCCCACATTGCAGGTTGAACCCAGGGTCTCATTGACTCTGAGAAAAACACTCTGCCAATGAATCACGTGCACACCTTCAATATTTTTTCTTTACATTTTTCCATAGTAACAAGTATTTTTGAGCTCTGACCAAAAGCTCCTTTTCCCCAAGAGATCATTAACACTTTCTCCAAATACATGCTCAGTGTCTGTAATACTTATGTTAGGCTCTAGGATGTGAATGTGAAACTGATAATCATTCCTATCCTCCTTGCAGCGCAGAGAAATTGAAGTTTAAGAAAGGCAGTCGATCTGGCTAGGATCACACAGTGAATTATCAGGGGAAGAAAGACCATAACTTACAACTTACAGCGCTGTTGGCAACATTATCTGGATGTTAAAATAGCTATTATTGATTTAAAATAGACAACCTTTAGGAAACCTAATGTTTCAGTGGCAAAGTACAATATATATATATGTATATGTATATGTATATGTATATATGTGTGTGTATACATATACAAAGATATATACGTATATATGTATACATATATAAGTGTGTATATCTATGTATATGTACACATATATGTATACGTATACATATATACATATATATGTATACATATACATATACATATACATATATATATATATATGTGTGTGTGTGTGTGTGTATGAAGACCTGGACTACTTTATAAGGGCAAAATATCCCATAGATCATGTATCTCCTCCAACTTATCCAAATAAAGGTTAATGAAAGAAATACTGTATTTTTTTTAAATAAGAAAGTAATGGAAAGTGTCTCTATTTTACTAAATAGGATAAAATATATTTCTAGAAGTAAACTTCCGAGTATTTGAAGGGTTAAACTTAATCAGTTTAAGATATAAACTGGATTACTTTTCTTTATCACTACTAGTATCATATATATGTAATTATATTTATAATTCATTCATTTTATCACTACTGGTGGCAAGTATATGTAATTGTATGTATAATTCATTCATTTTTATCACTACTGGTTTCATGTATATGTAATCGTATGTATAATTCATTCTCTCTCTCTTATTTTTATTTTTTTTGGTTTTTTGAGACAGGGTTTCTCTGTGTAGCCCTGGCTGTCCTGGAACTCACTCTGTAGACCAGGCTGGCCTCGAACTCAGAAATCTGCCTGCCTCTGGCTCCCAAGTGCTGGGATTAAAAGCATGTGTCATCAATTACTTATCATTATTGGTTATCAATTAATATTGATAATTATTGACTACCATTTATTGTTTGTTGATTGTTGATTATTGATTGGCATTGATTATTGATCGTTATTCCATCACCGTGATCCCCCTGCCTCTGCCTCCAAAGTGCTGGGATTAAAGGCGTGAGCCACCACTGCCCAGCTCAATTCGCTCATTTTTATCACTACTGGTGTCATGTATATGTAATTATATGCATAATTTATTCAGTTTTTCTGTTTAGAGGCTACACACATGACCTCCCTGCCTCGAGTTTCTAAGTATTACAGGTGTGTGTCACCACCACACCTTGTGTGTCTGTGCTTGGAGAAATTATGTTGAGATTCATTACACTCAATCAGAAGTACAATTTTTATTTGGGCTGCGACTCCACGGGCTGTGGCATTTGTATCATTTGTATCATTTTCTATTTCAGCCCATGTTTTGTTCACATCTTACTTCAGAAGTCGTTTCATCAGAAGAAACGGAGAGAGAGGAGAGCAACACACATGCTCCTTTCTCACTTGTTAGCGATCTGTGGGAAAGAATGAAAGTTGTATGTGTGTGTGTGTAGTGTGTGTGTATGTGTGTGTATGTGTGTGTGTATGTGTGTAGTGTGTGTATGTGTGTGTATGTGTATAGTGTGTGTATGTGTGTATGTATGTGTGTGTATGTGTGTGTATGTGAGTATGTGTGTATGTGTATGTGAGTATGTGTGTCTGTGTGTGTGTATTTGTATGTATATGTGAGTGTATGTCTCTGTGTGTCTGTGTGTATGTGTGTGGTGTGTGTATGTGTGTAGGTGTGTGTATGTGTGTGTATATATGTATGCGTGTGTATGTGTGTGTGGTGTGTGTGTACTGATTCTTTTAAATGCATTATCTGCTGCTTCTCCATGACTAACTTGAGTGTTAAGTTCCCTGCCCTGGGTTACCAGGTAATGAAATGAGTGAGGCGTGGGTAGGGAACATTTCGCCTGTCCATGCAGGGTTTACCTGCCTCCCGTGTGCAGCCTCCTCCGTGTCTTCTCACCCCTGACATGTACCCCCTGCAAACCACCCCCAACCTCCCCCCTCCCTGCCCTCACCCCCAACCTTTGCCCTAGACTCAAGGCTAGGGAAATTCCATTGACTTGTTGCCTCCACAGGGGATTCATATGCCCCACAGGTGACATGGCAGCAGAGCCACATTGGCTGTGCAGGGAGGGGGAGGGGCAGGGAAGAGGGGAACAGTGGGGGTGGAGGGAGCAGTGTGGCTGCTCGAGGGAAGGCAGCACTGAGTTTGTCTTTTCTTTCTGCACCCCAGCAGCGAGTGGGGAGCCCTGTGGACCCTGTTTTGACATATCCACCATTGGTGAGGTCAGCTGTCACCCAAAGAGAGTCCTGGTCCTACAAAGAAGACCACACAGGAGCCAGCTCATCAGATGGGATGCTGCTGCTGCTGGGGACCAGCGGATTCTTTTCGAGTCCTCCTGAAGAGGAGATGCTACCATTCACTCCTGCGGAGGAACCTTGGGACCAAGAAAAGGAGGTGTGCAGTGGTGGCAGTGAGCAGTAGCAAAGTTAGTGTGGTGGGTGGGACCAGCTGCAAGTCTGCAGCCCAGTGTCGGGGAGATCCTGGGTGGGCAGGAGAGTGGGCCAGTTAGAGCCAAGCAGTTCCTGCTGAGATAGAACAAAAGCCTCATTGCTTATCCTCAGCTGTTAGGATACAGGTTTCAACCGCCTAAGCCAGGAGCTTTTTACCCTCTGAAAGAACCAGAAAGTGTTTATGAGTTTTGAGAAGTTATCAGCAGTTCAGTACAGTCAGACAGCTAGAATGTCCTGAGACCCTCAGACTTTAAAGTCATCACCAGAGTCCTACTATGCGCCTCCACTACTACCCTCTCCAGGCCACGAAGCTCCAGGCATAGTAGAGTTATATGTGTTTGTGTGATTTACTCCATGTATAAACACCTTAGGATGCAATCAGTACTATACCGTATCATTCTATCAATCTTACTATTCCCTGATATATAATACTCTATAACACACAATCCTTATTTGAAACAATAACAAAAATGATTTCTGAGTTCAAGACTAGCCTGGTCTACAGAGTGAGTTCCAGGACAGCCTGGGCTACACAGAGAAAGGCTGTCTCAACAGAAAAAAAAAAAAAAACAAAGAGAGAGAGAGAGAGAGAGAGAGAGAGAGAGAGAGAGAATGAATAAGGAAGACCAAAGTGTGGTTTCAGTGGTTCTTCATAGAAGGGGGAACAAAATACTCATGGGAGCAAATACCAAGACAAAGTGTGGAGCAGAGACTGAAGGAAAGGCCACCCAGAGACTGCGGCACCTGGGGATCCATCCTATAAACAGTCAACAAACACAGACAATATTGTGAATACCAAGAAGTGCATGCTGACAGGAGCATGATACAGCTGTCTCCTGAGAGGCTCTGCCAGAGCCTGACAAATGCAGAGGCAGATACCTGCAGCCAACCATTGAATTGAGCACAGGGTCTCCAATGGAGGAGTTAGAGAAAGGACTGAAGGAGCTGAAGGTGTTTGCAACCCCAGAGGAAGAGCAACAATATCAACCAACCAGACCCCCCAGGGCTCCCAGGGACTAAACCACCAACTGAACTGTACACATGGAGAGAACCATGCCTCTATCTGTATATGTAGCAGAAGATAGCCCTGTTGGGCATCAATAGGAGGAGAGGCCCTCGGTCTTGTGAAGGCTCAAAGTCAGTGTCTTGCTCAGAATAAGGCTTTTGTGATGCTTGATGAGAAAACAAAATCTCATCCTGGGAATTATGTGATTTTTTTCTTTAGCACTGGAGATTTTCTTGGCCTTCTTCTACCAGAGAATTTCTTGATCCATGTGTGATCTCTGCAGCTGGGCTACAAATGTGTATTTAATAATTTTTTAAATCCCTAGGAATTAGACTGAAATAACACATTACAGAATAAACCTGTTGTGTAGACTGTTTGTCATAGCTTGTGCTTTTGATTAAACTGCGCAAGGAATCCATTTTTGATACAGAAAATGATGAAATATAGATGCAAAAGAGAAAACCCAAAAGCTAAAGTAAATTTAAATTCCCCCACAGAAATTAATTTTAATATTTTATTATTAACTCTTCTTGTTTTCCAATGCATTTATTCACATCTAAAAACATTAAGTAGAAAGGGATATATACGGATGTGTGTACTCACATGACACCTGTTCTAACCAGTTTCAATGAAAATATTTGAGAAGGAAGTAAGACAGGATTTAATTTAACTTAGGCTTGCCTCAAATTCATTATATAGATGAGCTGGGTCTTGGCGTTATGATCTTCCTGACTTGTCTGTTGGGTTCTGAGATTAAAGGCATGCACCATCACAGGGAGCAGCATGTTTCCTCTCAACTTCCATGTCTAATAATGGATTACTGGAACAATCTTTCCCTTTCATCTTCCTTAAAGGAAAGGTGTCTGAAAGCACAGTATAACCTTTTCTAGAAAGAACCTGAGCCAGGACTACTGAGTATCCTCTATCATTTTACTCTCCATTCCATTTCAATCATTGGACACAAATCATAATTACAGCCATCTTGTTGTGGTAAATATTATTTGGGGATTTTTAATCCTAACCTTAATCCTAACCCCTAACCTGATCTATCTACACAAACAACACTACACAAAGTGTAGAAGGAAGACTCCAACCCAAGGAGATTAATGATAGACATGAAAACACAGGTAGTAAATAATCTTGTTATCTGCAAAAGAAGGGAAAGCACACACACACACACCCCAACACCACAACCTCGACCAGCAGCGGCTGTAACAATAACAATAACAAGAACAACAAAATATCAGAAGATAACAATCACCACTCATTGTCTCTCTCAATATCAATGACCTCAGATGACTATAAAAAGACACAGGCTAACAGAATGGATGCTAACACAAACGTATCCATCTATTGCATATAAGAAATACAGCTTGGGGTGGAGAGGACAGCTCAGTGGTTAAGAGCACTGACTGGTCTTCCATAGGTCTTGAGTTCTATTCCCAGCAACCACATGGTGGTTCACAACCATCTGTACTGGGGTTTGATGCCCTCTTCTTGTGTGTCTGAAGAGAGCAATGGTGTACTCATATACATAAAATAAATAAATAAATCATTAAAAAACAATAAAAACTGTAAAAGCAAAGAAAGAAAGAAAAACAAAGATAGCTCAACATCAGGGATAAACATTACTTTAGTGTAAAGTGTTGTAAAAAGATATTCCAAGCAAATGTTTCAAAGAAGCAAGCTGGTGTAACTATGTTAAAATAGTTTTTAAAAAATCAAAAAAAATTGGAGAAAGATACAACATACTCATCAAAGAAAAAAAATTACCATAGATGACATTTCAATTTTTAACACCTATGCCTCAAACACATGGTCACATACCTATGTAAAATAAAGAGTTTTAAACTAAAAATCACATGATAACCTTCATACATTATACTGGCAAATTTCAATACTCCAATGGATAAATTCTCCAGATCAAAATTAAATAGAGAAATATTCCAGCTAACTGATAGCATGAACATGAATCCAGCTGAAATTTGGAGAACATTCTACCAAAATATAAGAGAATATATTTCCTGCTTAGAACGTCATGAAACTCACTTGTAAACTGAAAACATATTTAGACACATTGCAGGTCTCAATACATAAAGAAAGACAAGCTACCCACCATGTATCTTATCAGGCCACCATGGATTACAGCTGGATATCAACAAAACCAGAAAGAACACAAAGCTTACAAACTCATGGAAATTGCACACCTCACTACTGAGTGAAAACTAGGTTAAGACAGAAATAAAGGAAGAAATTAGAGACCTTATAGAAGTCAATGCAAATGAATATGCAAATGCACAATCTTATGGAATACAAAGAAAATGAAACTGTCTCTAAGATGAAAGTTCATAGCACAAAATCCCTACATGAAAAAATTGGAGAGCTCACACTGGCAATTTAAGAGCATTCTCTAAAATCTAGAATGGAAAGAAGTGAGTGAGGGATGAAGGAAAGAAGTTGACATCAAGATATTGTCAAATTGGGATCGAAATCCATAAAATAGAAAGAGAAGAATACAAAGAATTAATGAAACATGGGGTTGGTTCTTTGAACCTTTTATTAGACAAAATAGAAACACTTATTAAAAGATAGAGAATATCAAAATTAATAAAATCTAAAATAAAAAGTGTGACAAAATAACAGACAATGAAGAAAGCCAGAGAATGGTAGAGACATAGCTTTAAAATGCCTCTACAACACCAAATTAGAAATTCTAAAAGAAAAGGCTAATCTCAATTTGTTCCACTGACCAAAGTTAAATCAAACTAAGGTAAATAACTTAAACACACCTAAACATCTAGAAAAAGAGAAGTCATTACAAGTGTGCCAACAAATAGAGGCCAGGGCCATGAGTTTCAGGGTAGAATTCTACCAGACTTCCAAAGAGGAGTTCATGACAATACTCCTCAAAGTATTCAATAATGTAGAAAGAGAAGAAACCTTAGCTGATTTTATTTTGTGAGCCCATGGCTACTCAAATATCCAATCAATATAAAGACTCAGCTACAAAAAAGAATTACAAACCATTTTCCCTTAAAACCACAGATGCAAAAATATTTAATACAATGAATTAAATAAAATAGAAATCACTTTAAAAGATCATCCTCAATGATCAATGAGGCAGGCTCCATTAAAGAGATACAGGAATCATTTAATATAATGTGCTTAATGTGTAAGAAAGTAAAATAAGTGGTCATCTCATTGGATGATTAATAATTCTCTGACAATATTTAATCCCACTTTATGATAAAGTTACTGGAGTGATTAAAGATACAAGGGACACACCTAAACATAATGTCACTTTACTGCAAACCTATAGCCAACATTAAATAGAGAGACAACAATTACAATAGAGAGACATGCATATTAATTCCACTAATTCACAAACAAGAAGAGGTGATCCATTCTCTCCATATCTATTTAAAATTCTATCTAAAAGTTTAGCAAGAGCAATAAAACAGAAGAAGATAAAGGTAATACAGATTAGAAAGGAGGAAGTAAAATTATCGGTTTTTTTTTTTTTTTTTTTTTTTTTTTTTTTTTTTTTTTTTTTTTTTTTTTTTGGTTTTTCGAGACAGGGTTTCTGTGTGTAGCCCTGGCTTTCCTGGAACCAGCAACAGGTGTGGAGAGAGACAAAAAAAAAAGCCAGAGGGGGAAAATGAATCAAAATCTGCAACTGGCTGGGGGTGGGTACATTTAGCATGTGCCAGAGACCACAAATTAGAGGGTACCAAGGAGTCTAAGATTGATCTTAGCTGAGATGTATAGCAGTTAGATATAAACGCTAAAAAGGCAGTCAGGCAGAACCCTCAGAGGAGAGTTAAAGACACCAATGAATCCAAAAATCTTTCTACCCAAAATTTGTCCTGTTCACAAGAATACAATCTACAACATAGATTCTGTACAACAGCAAAATAACATTGTTGTTGTTGTTGCTGTTGTTCTAACTTGCTACCCTGCTGCTGTGATTGAATCTTCTAAGAAATAGCATCTCAGGTAATAAATGTTTGTTGTACATGGTTCTGTCAGATCACAGGCCATCATTTTGAAGCTTAGATTAGAAAATGAAGGCAAAAAGCATGGACAAACACTGTCTCCTGGCTTGCTCTCTTGCTTGATCACTGTCTCAAGCTCAGCCTGCTCTCTCATCCAGCCCAGGACCACTTGCTTAGAGATATTGCCACCCTCAGTGGAAGAGCCTTGCTAATCAATCATCAACACTATCTCTCACAGACATAGCAACCAGCCATTCTGATGAGGGCAGGCCCTTGATTGAGGCTCCTTCAGATGACTGTAGTTCTGAAATGCTGAGAATTTAAGACAACTATGACACAGATACAATAATAAATAAGAAAGTTGTAACATCCCAAAACCAATGGGCTAACCATATCAATACAAGAGGCCATGCTACCCCATGAGGGAGTTGGAGTTGTGGCTGAGCAAGGACAAAATAGGGATGTTACCTGGCTCAGAGCAGGGAAGGATACACTGGAATGGGGAGCTCAGAGACTGTGCTGACTTGGGGTGAGGTGTCTTTAACACTGGGTTCTCAATCCAGTGCTACCAAAGAGGAGGCTAAAACAGCTGGAAGATGGATAGAGAAGCAGATTATACCACACAACCGGAAATGACCACTAACAAAGGACAAGACCTCTGGTCCAAGGAAGATATGCTAAATGTTTTAGAATCGATGAAGAACGACTTTCCATCTTATGACAGCTCCAAGTTCAAAACTAGAGTCACATATGAACTGGACAGATGGTAGTTCAGGAGGTGGAAAATGAGGTCTTTGTCTTTCCACCCTGTAAAATAAGGTAGGCAGAGCCTGATTTTGCTCTGGATGCTTTCTCGAAGAGCTCTCTGTCATGGACTAGTCAATCTGTCTAGAAGGATTTAACCCAAGGTGTGGGGCTAGTAACTAAATTGATTAGGATGAAATCTGTCTCATTTCCTCAGAGAATAATAAATTGCAACACACAAAATGGATAGCCTCAAGGGGGCAGTAAAGGGTACCCAGCATATGCCAACCCTTGTACAGAGGAGAAAATAAAGATAGGAAGGGAGCTGTCAGGCATGTAGCAAGATTCTTACATCCCCAGAAATTAAGACCATGCACACATACCATCCCCTACACCAGGCTCTGAAACATGTTCCAAGCCCTTTGTGGCTTCAACTCTCCAGTGAATTCACTATAATGTGCTTCCACATTCACTTTAGTCATCTCCCTCTGCAAATACTCAAAAAAATCCAAAAACCAAAGCACAAAGACACAAATCTGACAGACAAGGAACTGACACAAAGAACAACAATAACACATATGTTACTTATTTTGTTTTTTTGTTTTTGTTTTTCTTTTTGAGACCGGGTTTCTCTTTGTTACCCTGGCTATCCCAAAACTCACTCTGTAGACCAGGCTGGTGTTAAACTCAGAAATGCACCTGCCTCTGCCTCCCAAGTGTTGGGATTAAAGGTGTGTGCCACCACCACCCGGCAACAATGATACATCTTAACAGGCAGCCTTTCAATCCTTCAGCTGGTATTTTTGAGTGTTTTGGGGTTCCAGTCCATGCACCAAGATGTTGTGCCCAAGTCACTGGCACCCCAGAGACCACCAAGAACCTACTGCAATGCAAATACACAAAGTTGTATTCCAGAAGTTGCCAAGATTGTTCCTTGTTGTGCACCTGGAGTCAATCATGTGTGAGAATCACCCAGGTGTTATTGGTTTTAAAGGCATAAATGAACCTGTCATGCAGAGCAGCTAAGGCATGGCATGGTGAAGGGAATGTATGACAGAAATGCAGTTAATCTTAGTCGCAGGGGAAGAACCCAGCATATGGACGATGTAACAACACTTCAGAGAATATGTCACCTCAGAGGTGCTGGTTTCTACTTCATCCCCACTAATTTTTTAACTACAGCCAACCAGCATCAATTGTCTCAGTCGTCCCTTCTATTCTTTCCTCCCAGAGCCACATGGACAAAGCTGCTGAGTTCCTCTGCTTGCTGGGGCTGGAACACGGCCCCTTCTAATAACATCGCTTCCAATCACTAACCCTGGAGTCACCATTACAAAAAAAGACCGTGACCTGATGGTGATAGGGTAATAATTTTTTAAGCTGAATCTATCATGGAGCCTATGGTCAGTCCCACCATAAATTTCATTATTATGTGGACACAAATTATAGTATATCAAGTACATTGACATAAAATAGACCTTTTTACTTCCAGAAGTTATAGCCACATTCCATTCCATGATGTTGGTACTTGATTCTGTAATAAGGACTAACATGGCCTTGGATGGCAGCGTCTACCGGGGCCTCAGGGCCTCACCCTCATTCCTTGTGGATTTGTCTCCGCGTTGTGTCGGCTGGGAAATAAATCATCGGAAAATCGATAGAGATGATGAAGGTGCGTCTTCTAATTCATCAATCGGATGCATCAACTATAAAATATAAAATGTGAAATATAAAAATTACATATAAAATACATTGGATATAACTTCTAAAATATAAAATTAAAAATTAACTTAAAATAGAATGGAAAAAACATTAAATATATAACATCAATATAAATTATAAGATAAATGTAAATATAAAATATAAAATAAAGCCGGGCGGTGGTGGCGCACGCCTTTAATCCCAGCACTTGGGAGGCAGAGGCAGGTGGATTTCTGATTTCGAGTCCAGCCTGGTCTACCGAGTGAGTTCCAGGACAGCCAAAGGCTATACAGAGAAACCCTGTCTCGAAAAACCAAAAAAAAAAAAAACTCCCCAGATCAAAAATTAAGTATGGGGAACAATGAAACAAAAAAAATAAATAAATAAATAAAATAAAACAAAATGACACATTAAATATGGTAATATAAAATTTTTAAAAATTAAAATGGAAAATAATATAAAATATAAAATAAAATGTACAATATGATATAAATATTTTACTATGAAATAAAGAATATAAAATATAAATTTTAAAATTAAAATATGTAATAAATACAAAATGTACAAAACATAAATATAAAATATAATATAAATATAATAAATTAAAAAGTAAATAAAATATAAAATACATGAAACATAAAATATAAAATTAAAAAGTGAAAGTCAAATAAAATAGAAAATAATACAAAATATGAAATTTAACATAAAAATAAAATATAAAACACAATATATAAAACATAAAATAAAATTTAAATATATAATAAAATGTAAAATATAAAATATAAATATGTCAATGTATATAAAAAATAAAATATAAAACATAAAGAATAGAAAATAAAAAACTAACAGTAAAGTAAAATATAAAATAATAAAATATAACATTAAATATTAAACACAATATATAATATATATGATATAACATGAATATAAGTACAAAATAAATAATAAAATTAACAAAAACATAAAATATACTAAAATTTAAAATATACAATAAACTATAAAATGTAAAATATAAAACATACGTATAAAACATAAAATAAAACTAAAATAATATACATCAAATATAAAATATAAATTATAAAATTAAAAAAATAAAAGTAAAGTAAAATATAAAATTAAATATAATATGAAAAAATTGTATACATAAAATATAATGAAAACATAAAACATAAAATAAAAATAAATATGAAATGAAATATAAAATATAAAATAAAATGAAATAAATTTAAACTTCAAAATATATAATAAAATGTAAAATATAAAACGTAAGTATAAAGCATACTATGAATATAAATTATAAAATTAAAATAAAACATAAAATACATTAAATATAAATTATAAAACAGAAAAATAAGAGTAAATCAAATTGTAAAATAATGTAAAATATGAAATCAAATACGAATAAAAACTGAAATAAACTATAAATATAAAGCATGATGTAAATATGAGTAAAAATACGTAAAATTTTTTTAAATAGTTTAAGAAATGAATTTTAAAGATTTTAAAATAAAAATCTGCTTGGACTTTCATTTCTACACCTGGCTGTGTGAGGGAAGTAAAATTGTTAAATATCACACTGCACGTGTCACTTCCTCTCGGACGCTGTTTGACCAATTGTGCTTAAACATACGGCGAAATATGGAAAACAGTAATAATCATGATTTGTCTATAGCATGTTTCATATTTTATATTTTATTTTATTCATTGTGTTACATTTATACTTTACTTTATATTATTTTATATTTTTATTTACTTAACTTTATATTATAATAATAATGATTTGTCTATAGCATGTTTCATATTTTCATATTTTCTATTTCCTTTTTATATTTTATTTTATTCATTTTATGTTACATTTATATCTTATTTTCTATTTTTATTTACTTAATTTTATATTTGTGCCTTATTTTATTCTATTTTTTATTTACTTTACTATATTTTATTATATTTTATATTTTATCTTATTTAGGTTTTTTCATATTTTATATTTTATTTTAAATTTTTATTCGTTTTATTTTACATTTTATATTTTATTTCATTAGAATTTTATTTTCATATTTCATTGCACATTTTATATTTATATTTTTATTTATATTTATATTTATTAGGATCCTCCCAAGATGATTATTGATTTGCACTGACTGGTGTCATCAACTATGGATCCGTATTGATTATCAGTTATTATCAACTATTGATCGGTATTGATCACTGATCAGCAATAACTGCTGATTATCGATCGTTGATTACCATCAGCATTGAACATTTTTAGTTCCTGACCAGCATCGACTATTCGTCATTGATTAACATTGATTACCGGTTATCGTGAGCATTGATCGTCATCCGCATCCCATCACCGTCATGCCCCTGCCTCTGCCTCCTGAGTGCTGGGAACAAAGACCTGCGCCACGATTTACTGATTAACTCGATTACTGATAATTGATTAGTATCGATTGATATCGACAGGGTGGGGGCCGCCGCGGGGAATCACGGGATTGATCTCCAACGCCTACGCCGCCGAGGAAATCCGGGATTGCCGATGTGCGCCTGCGCGGGTGGCCATCGGCGGCTGTGACGTCACGGAGAGTCCGTTGGGGTTGGCGGGAATCGCTGCGGCCGTCGGGATCCGGGTGTGGCCGCCTAGGGGGCGCGGTGACGTCACAGGCCAGCGCCGGGGTCGCGGGGTGACGGCCTCGGTTCGCGGACGCCCCGGTCACCGAAAGCCGCTTCCGGCGTAACCGCTTCTGCTTCCGCCCCGCAGAAGTCAGGATCAGCAGTGAGCGCGACCGGAAGTGCCCTGGCAAGCGGCCGAGAACCGGAAGCGGCGCCGCGTCTCCGGGCGGAAACGCCTTGCTGCCCTTCCCAAAGCGCGGGTCCGCCCTCCCCGGAAGCGGAAGTGCGTCACAGACGCCCTCAGCGGCGGTGACTGCTACAGGGACACAGTGCGGCGGGCGGGGCCTAGCGACGGTGAGCCGAGGCCACGCCCACCCCGGGGCCACGCTGATCCGGTTCTATCCAGCTTCTGGTCTCCCGCGGCTTTGAGAGCTGACGAGGCCGTGGCAGGAACGCGGCGCCGGCGGGTGCCATGGCGAGGAGGGCGGGGTTAGGGCGGATCCGGGGCGGGGCCAAGCGGGGGGCGGGGCCGGTGGGAATCCAGGTCTGTATTTACCATTACTGACATCCCTTCTGCCTGTGGGCGGAGCTTAGGCAACGTCCTGTGATGTCAATGTGGGAGTAGCAAAACTGACTGAGTGATGTGGGCGGGGCCGGGCCGTGTGGACGGAGTCAGCGTAAATCCCAGTGTATTTACAGTTCCTGAGTGGGTGGGGTTTACGTATGGGGCGTGGCCGTGACGTGAGGGTTCCTCTTTATCTTGTTTTTGAGTGAAAGTTTGTTGCCTACCAAAGTTTATTTGACTTTCTAAATAGTTTCTCTGTTTGTCTAGAATAAAATAAAAAGTGCTGAGAGTGAGAAGCCACCAGAGTGGCTTTCCTAGGTTTCCCTTTGTTGTTCTACTGGAAATACGATTGTGGTGATGGACTGAGTTACTGGGCCTTCTTGTTTACAGACAGGAAAACACGAAGATCTCAGGGAAGTCTGTGTTTTGAAGTGTTCAGGAAGGAGAGGTGTTTTATCATCTTTAGTGTGATGTTTTCTACCAGTTTGTACAAGGAGTTTTTCCTGCCTGTTATATTTTGGTTCTCAAGTTAGAGCGTAAAGCAACCTAGTATATTTTACATACTTACCTTTGCTCTCCTTTTAAAAAATGTGTTGTTTTTTCCTTTATTGTTTATGAAAATGAAATCATATATTTAATAAGAAAAACCTTGAGATTATGCATCAAATTATTCTTACAAACTCAAGGTTCTGCCTATGTCAATTATATTTCCATAATACTAGATATTTTACTTATCATTTATCTTTGGCAAATGGCTTTTTATAATTTCTTTTGTATCTCAGTCTCAAGTTTAAGTCAGGATTCTAAGCCATGTGCCTGACACTTAAAAATGAAAATGAAACACTGCTTGTCTTTTTAACATTTGTTCCAAAATTTAATAATAATTGGTAAATTACTATGTGATGGGCTCTGTTCCAGAACTCTTTGCTAAGTGGTTTCCCATTTAATATTCAAAAGCACCGTAAAAATTTGGCACACTCAGAAACAGGTTCGTAGAGATAATAGTACTTGGTTGGGTCACATGGTACAAAGGAACCAGGATATTTACTTACTTCACTTTGACTCATGACCCAGATCCTAACTCTTTTGTGAGCTACATTTTAAAAGGACAAAGTTTTGCATATATTTGTAAGTGTATGTTCCTCCAAATTACTGGTAGTTATTCATTATTTCTGCCTAAGAAGATGTTGTCTGATTCATGGAAGCTGTAGTCACAGGTGTTTGAAGGATGCTGGGATTTGGACTCCAGGCTGCTTGAGCAGCAAGTTTTTCTTTTTTTTTTAACCTGGAACCAATCTGTCTAGTCCCCAGAACTGTAGTTTATAAAGCATTTAATATAGATTTAAAAGTGGACATTGAGGGAGGAGAAACACATGTGAGCATGATAGGCATGAGGAAAGGAAAGTTAGATGTGGGGAATGAGCTATGTCAACGAAAGACAGAAGTGAGTCTGTGTCAAGTAGAGATGATGGGAAAAACCTTTAATAAATACATAAAGTAAGTAATTTATAATGAGCTTATTTTATTCTGTGTATGTATGTCTATATGTGTTCCTGTGCATATATGGAGGTCAGAGGACAATGAGTAGGGAGGTTGTCAGACCACAGGGGTTCTGGTGATAGAACTTGGGTCCTCATGCTTAATGACAAGTGCTTTAACCCTCTTTAAAAATTACATTTATTGGAATGGAGAGATGGCTTAGCAGTTAAGAGCACTGACTGCTCTTCCAGAGGTCCTGAGTTCAATTCCCAGCAACCACATGGTGGGTCACAACCATCTGTAATAGAATCTGATGTCCTTTTCTGGTATGTCTAAAAATAGCTATAGTATACACATACAAATATAATAAATAAATCTTAAAAATTACATTTATTATTTTTATGTGTGTGAGTGTGCAGGAGTTGTGTATGTGGATGTTGTAGAAATTATTTAATCCCAACTTAGGGGTTTTACCCTGACTTTGGCCATTTAGTTCTCAGATAAAAGACACACACAACCTTTATATTTACAATAAGCCTTAATTAGCATAAGAGCAGCTATTGATCCTCTAGCTGTTATGTCTCTATCCCAGCCAATAATCCCACTATATAATTTGCCATGTTTTGTCTGGGTTGCTTTTAACTCCAATTAGCCAACCCATGTGGTCATTATTTTATGACTCACCTAACACATGGCAGCTTCTTCTCTTTATCTTCTTTTCCCCTCCATGTTCTTCTCTGATGCTGGGGAAGTCCTGGAATGCTAAAACCTGCTTCTGTCTTTTCTGTCCAGGTATCAGGTATTGACTGTTGGCATCTCTATTCAGCAGTTGGAAATAATTTGAGGGCAACATCACATAGCAGCACTTGGGTCTATGTGTGGACTCTCTAGTCTCTGGGACAGTCAGGCCTTGGGGGCCTGCAGTTAGCATTATAATACATAGTGACAGACTAAACCTCAACAAGTGGAGGTCAGGGGCATCTGGTAGGAGTCTGTTTTTTGTGTAGGTTCCAGGTATTGAACTGATTACAGGTGTCCCTGGATTCCACTGTACTTAATGTCCTCAGTTGTAAGTAACTAAGTAGAAAACTGGTGGTTAAGGTAAGGGAAAAGGTACTGAAAAGAGAGATAGGAGTGGGTCCAAACTAAGCTTATCTCACCTTATCCTCGAGTTGCCACAGGTTGCTTTCTCTGCATTTGTGTCACATCATGAGTTATGTCATGTGACTAAATGTGCACACCAATTAACTCATTGTATATTTGTTTTAGCTAACAAATATTTCTTGTAACTCTAAGTGAAGGTAAGGTAGCACTTTACATCTGGATATGATTACAGTAATTGGATTGATTACACATCACTCAGGGGCAGTTGCACTTACTTATTTTGGTGATTGGTGTGTTTGAGATAGGCTCTGGCTGCATAGCTAGCTAGCCTCTGTTGGCGTGAACTTAAAACAGATTTGTAATTTGTTTTAAGGCTAAAGACTTATAAGTTAAGTTTTATCCTTTGCTTTATCTCCTTGAACATAGCATGGTTATCGAAAAGGCTAAAGTTCTCTATCCACTAATTTTGTTCTTAGGTGGCTCTCATTTGTATAGTTTATTTCTTTGTGTCACAGTTGTATTTGTAAATTGACTGTAGAGTGAACAAAAGTGCTGTCAAGTGGTGGAATACAGTTGTTCTAGCCAGTTGCTTCTTGCCAGGGTTACTTCAGTCCACTTCACAGATAAACTAATGTGAGGTTGTTGGTATCAGGCTCTGAACCCAGTGATATCACATTTAGGCAACCCCCACATCGTTGCCAAGGCAACAGCCATACATTCCCAGAAGCCACCTGGCTACTTCACCTTTACCTGGGAGAGGCTATGTCACCGCCCATATAAAACAGGCAGAACCTTCTGATATCACTGTCCTCTTCCCACTTCTTCTTCTCCCCCCCATCATCTTTGCCCTGAATAACTCCCCCCCCCTTGGAATTGTTTGGTTTGGTGTTGTGTGTTCTAAGCTTTGTGCAGACTTCTAACAGAGGTGGCATTTGATTTCTGGGAAACTTAATTTGTTTACTTCTAGTTTGTTCTTATTTCTAAGACACTAACAACCTACTACAGAGATCAGTATATTTGGAAGATTCTTAGACTCCATTTCTCATTAATTTAGTATGGTGTTTGTTAAAAACATGGCCCACTTTTCAGACCCTCCTCTGGAGTTGACAGACTATCTACTCTCAGAGGGGAAAGAATCCCATTTGGGGAGAAGTAGCAGATCTTTGTAAATTTTGTTCTCCTCTGAATCTTAACTAATTTCCAATACTTGGGAGGTGTCTTTGCCTTGGGACAATTTAGTATAGAAAACGCAGTTTTAGTTTTCTATGGGGTTTGCTTGGTTTTGTGGGTTTTTTTTCAGTATTGACACCAAGCCCACTGCCTCTTGAATGGTAGGGAAGTGCTGCACCCCTGATCCATATCCACAGTCTTAGCATCTATCTCAGTGTCAGACCTGTCTACCCTCCTCAGTACACCATCAGCAAGAATTTTCTAACTGACTTTTCTCAGCAGAAACCCTGTTGAGCATAAAGTGATCTTATATGAGTTATCAAGTGAATTACTATTTATTTATTAATTTTGGTTTTTCTGAGACAGGGTTTCTCTGTGTAGCCCTGGCTGTCCTGGAACTCACTGTGTAGACCAGGCTAGCCTCAAACTCAGAAATCCACCTGCCTCTGCCTCCTGAGTGCTGGGATTAAAGGTGTGCGCCATCAGTTATTGATCATTATTGGTTATCAACTAGTATTGATAATTATTGATTACCATTTATTGATTATTGATTGGCATTGATTGTTGATCGTTATTCCATCACCGTGATCCCCTTCCTCTGCCTCCCTCCCGAGTGCTGGGATTAAAGGTGTGTGCCACCCCTGCCCGGCTGAATTACTATATTTTTATTTCTTATTTATATATTATTTATAACTGAGACTGTGTTCCTGTAGTCTGGTCTTGAGCTCTTGAGCTTGTCCTGAACTCCTGATTCTCATTCAACCTCCCAGACACTGCAATTATAGGTGTACTACCTGGTTTTAAATCTGAAGATATATTTGACTATTTGTAGAGAAATGGCATGAGGAGACTGCTTCCAGCTTGCTGGCTTCCAGGCAACCTAGAGTCTTTGTCATTCTCAGGTGACTGAGACAGAGGAAACTTATGTTCTCAAGCAGAGAATCCTGGTGTTCTGCCAAGTAAGCTGCAAACCTGAGGAAGCCACCTTCTCATTCCTTTTCCCATGAGAGAGTAACTTTGTTTACAGTTTAATAGACATCATGATGGGAAGCAGTGCAGCAAGAAGCAGGCATGGAAGCTGGAGCAGAATGCTGGGAGCTCACATCTTCAGCCACAAAGCAGGAAGCAGAGGGAGCAGACTGGATATGACAACAGTCTTCAACCTCTCAAACTCACCTCCTGGGACTTATTTCCTCCAGCAAAGCTATACCTGTTAATCTCTTTCAAACAGCACCACCAGCTGACAAGTGTCCAAATATCTGAGTCTGGGGGACATTCTCATTCACAAGTTATATTTAATGGCTGTGACATACACATTAGCAGAATTCTCAAGTCATTTCCTTGTAAAAGGAGGTATATAGATTCAGAGTTTGAACCAGTAATTTTGTAATAGGAATCTCTTTGACTCTTAAAGGATGATTTTGTTTGTTTGTTTGTTTGTTTTGTTTTGTTTTTCAAGACAGGGTTTCTCTATGTAGCCTTGGCTGTCCTGGAACTCACTCTGTAGACCAGGTTGGCCTTGAACTCAGAAATCTGCCTGCCTCTGCTTCCCAACTGTTGGGATTAAAGGCATGTTCCAAAAATTATTGATCATTATTGGTTATCAATTAGTATTGATAATTATTGATTAGTGTTTATTGATTATTGACCAGCATTGATTATTGATCGTTATTCCATCACCGTGATCCCCCTGCCTCTGCCTCCCAAATGCTGGGATTAAAGGCATGCACCATCACTGCCTGGCATATGATGTGTTCTTTCAATGAACTTCTTGGAGGATGCATTTGTATGGCGAATGTGTTATACTGTGTGTGTTTTCTTGTGTGGCTAGTATGACATTGTTTAAGGCCCATTTTAGGTCAGATGATATAGGGAATATTTTAGTAGATTGTTTAACTAGTTAGGGGTAAAAAGTAAGTGACTGTTAGTTGGACTTATCGATGTTTTATGCAAAGTGAATGTTAAGTGTTGTTATTCAGGAGGGCATAGATTCTTTCTCTATTGACCCCTCTGACCCAGTTGAAAAATTGAGAAGTGTTTACATATGAGGCTTAAATGGTAGGGAGGATGTTCTCTGGACAGATAGAACAGATAAAGCAACCTGAGAATAATCCATTTTGATAAGGTTTACTTGGCAGTAATCTTTTGTCTTGCGTTAATCGGACATTTAAATTTTCAACTTTCCCATTTCCCTTGATAGAAGATCAATGAAGAGTAGATTATGTTATAAAATTAACTTATTTTTTTCTCCCCATATAGAAGTTCCAGCCACCATGAGGCAGTCTTGCAGGAAGCAGAAAATGATGGCTGGGAAATAGGTGTGTTTTAATGATTAAAGATATTTACATGTCTAGATAATTTTTGTTATTTTTATTTTATGGTATGGCTTCAGGTATAACATGTGACTTTATACACCAACTCTGTATTTTCAGTGTTCATAAACTCTAACTCTTAAAGTTTATTTTACTTTCAAGGATTTTGTCCTGAGGAAGTAGATATTCTTGCACAGAACAATTTAATATATTTTAGTTTATCTCAGCATTGCTAGTAATACCGAGAATTGGGTACATTCTGCAGGCAGAAAAGATGGAGGGATGGAGCCATCTAACTCCTCTGTATATTTACATACATAGTATTGTCAGTTAATCATCTATACAGAGTAAAACATTTTCTTTTCATGTGTCTATTTTGAGAAAATACAGGGAATATATAAAATTTTTAATAATCAGTAAAAACAAGGCGTTTGCAGTTTGGACAACACATACCATTGTTGTCACCTCTAGCTTTACTTTAAAGATATGATAATCAAAACAGTGAAGCCTAATTATTTTAGGGTTAAAAAAGTGAGATTGTATTTGTAGTTCTGTCGGGGTCTTTTAAGTTAGTTGTGTGGCAGGGAGCTGTAACTGTTGTTTATTGTCTTGTCTTTTTTTGGTTGTAGGATGAGTACATGGCTGCCAAGATCCAGATGCTGGAAGAGCATTTCTGCTATGCAGGAGGATGGGATGCTGTCTGAAATATTTAGTGGAATACAGAGGTTGAGTCCATTTTACTTTTTTGGTGCCCAATTTTATTGTGAACATTTAGGATTAAGAAAAAATTGTTTTAGTCCTCAATTATTTATAGTCTGTATTATTTACATTTCTGTTGCTGTAAAATAAACATACTATGACCAAGGCAATTTATGGAAGAAATTATTTTGGCTTGTGCTTCCAGAAGGATGAGACCATCATGGCAGGGAGCTGAGAGATCATATGTTAAACCCCAAACATGAACAGAGATAGTGAACTGGAATTGAGGCTAGTCTACATACTATCCTCAGAGCCTGCCTCTAGTGAGGTGTAGCCTGTTAAGTCACCACCAGGGTTCAGATATTTGAGCCTATGGTACACATTCTCATTCAAACCACTATATTCTACTCCCGGGCTCCAAAGGCTCAGAGGACATTGCTGTAACGCAAAGTGTATTTAATACTAATTCAGAAGCCCCCTTAGTCTTTCACAGTCTCAATAAAACCCTGTGAGTTTGAATCGTGAATTAACTTCAGCATACAATGGCACAGATATACATTACTATTCCTAAAAGGAGGAAAGGGGGAATAGTCAGAAAATGGCGGACCAAGCAAGACTGATAAAGCAGAATGTAAACACCAAATCCCCAGCTCAACAATTCCCAGCTGTGGGCCTTGACCCATATACAAGAGGGGTTGCCTAAGAACATCTGAAAATTGTAATTTATATGACAATTCATGACAGTAGCAAAATAACAGTCATGAAGTAGCAATGAAAATAATTTTATAGTTGGGGGTCGCTACAACACAAGAAACTGTATTAAAGGGATAAGCATTTGGAAGGTTTGGAATTAAAGCATTTGGAAGGTTGAAAGCCAGTTCTCTAGCTTAATATATGATATCAGAGGGCTTAGATGGCTCCATCCCTCCATCTTTTCTGCCTGCAGAGTATGTCTCTAACAGGCTGGTTCCACTCCGTGTAAGCCACTTTTCCTGACAGATGTCTCACAGCTTTGGCGCCTCCAACATCTTGGAGTCTGTAGAGCGACCCAGGCTTCACTTCATCTCTCAGGATCTTCATGCAGAGACTCAGGATTAGGGTTGAGGTCCTTTGTGGTGCATGCTTGTGATTTCCCTGAGAAAGGATCTGATGTTCTTTCTTTATTGAGAAAGGGTACATACACAGCAGAAACCATTTGGTTTTGCCAAAGAAGTCAGGAGAGGGCCATATTCTCAGTCTGGAAAGGGTATCACCTAATTACCCTTTGTTTTTGCTGTCTCTTCTACCAGCTCTGTCTACTCTTCCTGGGTCTAATCTCTGCAGTGGTTGGGTAGTTTGTCTTATGGGTTGGTGAAGATATCTGGAAATTTTAAGTTATATATAGTTTAGCTATGCACTTCCTGTCTGAAGACTTATCTACTGTGATGGTTTGAATAGGAATGGCCCCCATAGGTTCATGTGTTTGAATGCTTGTCCCATAGGGAGCTGCACTATTAGGAGGTGTGGCCTTGTTGGAGTTTGTGTGGCCATGTTGGAGGAAGTGTGTCATTGTGAAGATGGGCCTTGAGGTTTTAATAGATGTTCAAGCTGTGCCCAGTGTGGACACAGTCTCCTGCTGCTGCTTATAGATCAAGATGTAGAACTCTCAGCTCCTTCAGCACCATGTCTGCGTGGATGCTGCCATGCTTCCCACCATGATGATAATGGACTGAGTCTCTGAAACTGTAACTCAGCCCAATGAAATGTTTTCCTTATAAAAGTTTCCTTGGTCATGGTGTCTCTTCACAGTAATAAAACTCTAAGATACCTACTCACCCACTTTCTTTTGCATGGTGAGACTGTTCCATCAGTTTCTGTCTCCACTCCCAAATCATTTATTTATTTAATTTTATTTTCCTTTTTTTTTAAATTCCAAATAACCTCTTTCTGAGTTTTAATTCACCCAATCTAGATTCTTTCCTTTCTGATCATTTTAGCACTTGTCTTTTTTTAGTAGGTATTACTCTCTAATTTTTTATTAATTTTGAGTCTTCTTATGGTCACATTTGTGTATGTTTATCCCCACAGAAAATTGTTCACAATATGTATGTCAGTATTGCATTTTTTTTAACCTGTGCAGCTGGCTGATACACATTTAGCATTTAAGATCTCTGTTCATACACCACTGCTCAATTGCCTGGTTTAGATGATTTTACATTGTTTCTCTGGGGCCAAGACTCTTAATGTATGTGCATATTAGGACTCTTCAGTGCTTAGTGTAGTTCCTTGTCATGTAGACAAAAGCTGGAGCTACATTTTCATTACTGTGATATTGTATTGTTGTCTCTGTGATGACTGAATCATTCTGGACAGGTGTGTTAAGATAAAATTAAGTACTAATCAATCAAAATAGTTGCTTTACTTAATAAGGGCAGATCATACTGTTTGTTTATTGATTGATTGATTGATTTCTTTTGAGACAGGGTTTCTCTGTGTAGTTCTGGCTATCCTGCAACTCACTCTGTAGACCAGGCTGACCTCGAACTCAGAAATCCACCTTCTTCTGGTTCCCAAGTGCTGGGATTAAAGACTGCCTGGCTAGATCATACTGTTTATAATTACCAGTTTTGCTGGTAAATGTTACTTTTGATTGAATCCTGGTACAGTTTTTAGAGTTAGTCTCTAGAATATGCAAAATTTTCTTCAATGTATCTTTGAAAATTTAATTTCTTAGACTTTGGTCACATATACTCTGAGAAACTAACAATGGTAAAAACAAAATCACTGTTTTTTTAAATCACTAGTTAAGAAGCTCCTTTCTATAGCACCTTACTCACATGGGAGGAAGTGAAGGAGGAAAAGATTGCAGTAATTACTATTTTAATTCTTATTATTTGGTCTTATCATTTGGTGTCTTTGTTTTCCTCTGGTGTTTGGTTTAGGACTTAGTGGTCCTGCCGGGCGGTGGTGGCGCACGACTTTAATCCCAGCACTTGGGAGGCAGAGGCAGGCGGATTTCTGAGTTCGAGGCCAGCCTGGTCTACTGAGTAAGTTCCAGGACAGCCAAAGGCTATACAGAGAAACCCTGTCTCGAAAAACCAAAAAAAAAAAAAAAAAAAAAAAAAAAAAAAAGGACTTAGTGGTCCTTTCTGATTCTTTAATTAGTAGGGAGGTGCTGACTGCACAAAGACCCTTGGCTTTTGTGGTTGTGAGCCCTCTGGGTCTTTTGTCTGGGCTATAGCCTGCAGCACATGTATTGATCTTAGGCAGCCTGCAGTGTAAGCATTTGCAAGAACTGGTTTGGCTGTCCTGTGCCCTCTTTAGAAGTGTGTGGGGGTTGGAAGGGATGTGGGAAATCAGAAAGCTTGCACGGTAAGGTTGACTTAGGGCAGAGATCAGCTCTTTGTGTCTGTGAGAAAGCTTTGGAAAGATAGCTGCTATTTTTTCAGATGCTGGTCTCCAGTTGTGAAGGCTGCTTCTCTGGCACCCTTGACTTTAGGTCCCTGTTTTTTCTTTCAGGGAACCCCAACTATGTTGTGACATTGGCGCCACCTTGTGTCCCAGCTCAGGGTTGAGATGCTACCTCTGGATGCCTAGGTTTGCTTGCAGCTTGGGGAGAGAGCCTCTCAGTCAGCTCTCTGTAGACTTCTTAGCCTCATTGCATGCTAAATTTCCACCCTGATGCAGCTTTAGAGTGAAGCCCTTTTTGTTAATTTTGTGGGGAATGGGGGGGGGGCAGATTTTCATCTTAGCATAGTTCGGTTCTAAGCTGGACATAAGGTGCGCCAATTTGTTGCTAGAATTTTCAACCCTAATAGCCCATATATATAAATGACACAGAATCCAAATATTGTAATTATAAGTCATATGTCAAGATTGAGCAAATCTAATACAATACTAACTTATTTCCAAGTGCTAAGACACCTTTTTAATTGTGGTTTCTCCCTGCCACATGATTCTGGTTCATAGTGGCTTCCTCCTCCCTTCTTCTCTCTTTTTCTCTCTTTACTTGCCACCCCCTTTTGAGCCTCCAGTCCCACCTTTCCCCGCAACTATCCAATCACAGGCTCTGTTACTTTTATTGACCAATTAAATAGAGAGAACGTTCACATGGCATCATCTAAGTACATGATGGTCTGCTTGTGGGGTCTGACTTTTTAGTACAAATCCAAATAATGTTCGTTATTTAAATGTGTGTTTTACTATATTTCTGACACAGCTGTTTTCCACATGTGCATTTGTCTAGTCTGCTGTAGCAGCATAGAATGTGTATTGTTAATGGTGTATATTCTTGCCAGTAATACATGCAGTTTTTTTGTTGGATGTGCTACTATTGATTATCTATAGAGTCATAATGGTTTTACACAGGAAAGCTAATTGTCAGAATTTTGTTTTGTTTTTGAGACAGGGTTTTCTGTATAGCCCTCACTGTCCTGGAACTCACTTTGGACAAGATTGCCCTCAAACTTACAGAGATCTGCCTGTCCTCTGTCTCTGAGGGCTGGGGTTTAAGTCCTGCCCCCGGCTTGATATTTTGTTTTTTAATTCTTACATCATTTTGTTAACTTCTGGGTGTTTGGTGAGGGGTAGTATAATTTACACTTTAAATATATTTAAGTGGATCTTCACTTAGTGCTCTATCCTTTATCTTATCAGGCAGGCTTCCTTTGATTTGGGACTAAGTAGGCTTTCTTTAATTATTTCCAGTTTGTGTTCTTTCACTGGCCTTTTATAAGAGTTGGATGTACTCAGAATTGGCTGTCATAGTGCATGAAAGATTGATCCAGAGCCTGACACAAGTAGAAACGAATGGGGATTTTGTTTGATTGTTTTTGCATCTTGTTACTACGTAGTCAGACCATCATTACCAAGAAGTCAAGTTGGCACTAGGGTGAGGACCTTAAAACAGCATCTGTTAAGGCAGTAGTCTGACCCTCAGTCTACAGTGGGAAATATAACTAGAGTAACTCTGTAGATAGACATTTGAAAGAATGAATAACTTGTGTAGTCCAGTTTTGGGTATTGTTACTCATATATCTTTATGAAGAAATAAAATTTTTTATTAATGTTACGTCAGCAGATTTTGTACTTATTAATGCTACTAAAAAGAAAAAAAACTGATAGCATAGCCAGGATGTGAATTTAGTTTAGCATTGTCATAAATCCTGCATTTATAAGCCTGTGACCATATATTTGTAGCATCTAAATACACATATTTGTGTTACATGTTCAAGTGTTGTTATTTTTCCCATAAAAATTTTTACTGAGTTAATCCTGAATACTTGATTCTTACGTCATACCATCTGGAATAGTAGTAAGCCAGTGTTGCGGCCCGAGCTGCCCCACGCTGGAGGGCCAAAATGTCTTGGACTGCTCTGTCAATGTTTGAACTCGGTCTGCCAACAGCCTTGGGGGCTAAACTGCTAGAGCCTTCACTGTACGAGCTGCTCCAGTCTGCGGGTCAGGGTTCAGCAAGAGCGAGAGAGTGAGGACTGACTGGAAGAATGGAGACCAGACAGAGTGTGACTCAATCCTGTTTATTCTTCAGTCTCTCTTCCTAGTCCAAGTCCCAAGTCTTTAGTCCCTAGTTCCTAGTGACTCCAAGTTCCAAGCTTCTTTCTAGTGCTAAGTGCCTAATGTCTAATGCCTAATTCTCTGTTCTTCCTCCAGGTGCCAAGTACCTAATAACTAATAATTCTTCGTCCCAGTTCTCTAGTCCAAGTGTCTCCTTGCTCAATGCCTAATTCCTACTCTGCCTAATTCCTACTCATAATCGTACTTATAATTGTACTCCAAGTTGTACTCTCCGAATTCCTACTCTTAATAATAATTTCTTCGGTCTGACTCTCGCCTTTTATATGTCTCATTTCTAAGCCACCCCTCTAAGTCCCACGTTTAAGCCATGCCCTTAGATCTTGTCTCTAAATCTGATCTCTAAGTCACACCCTTAAGTCACACACCTTTAATCTCACACACCCAAGCAAAGATCCTGGGTATCTAAACCAAGATGTTATCAGAGTGTGCTCAGCTGATGTAGAATGATGTAATCAAGCCTCTTCTCAGGGTATATGGCTCAAAATGGCTGCAAGGATGATAGTCGCCTTCTGTTGGCTCCCCACAAGCCAGCTCGTTTGTGGCTGAATACAGGACTTCAATACTATATGTGGTGGTATAGGGTTTAATGTGTTAGAAAACGGCTTCTATAAAAAGCAAATGTAAAACCAGGACCAGAAACTCAGGAAAAAACGTATTGTTCATTTTATGAAAAACATATGTTATTCACATAGTAAATAAATGACAACTCCTATGTTAGAGATGATAGGGTCTAGTTAATTTTGTAGAGAAAGTTACAGAACACCAGTGGATATGCCTTTGTGTGCTTGTAATTTCAGTGCTTGATAAATGTCAGTAGAAGGCCATTGAAGTAGTAGGAAATTTAGACCCTATTTTGAAAATAGATGAAAAACAAGAAAACAAAGAAAATGTTCATGTCTTTAGTTTGGACAGGAATTATCCTTTGATCAAACAAATATAATGTTTATGGTTTAGCTTTCTAGTACTTAGATGGGAAACACTAAGTAACAGGGAATTTGTATTTTAAGCTTTCAAGTCAGATACACTAACTTAAATTCTTTTATTCTTTAGAAATCACATAATTAAGAAGACTGAGACAGAAAATAAAGGGAAAGCAAATAGGCTGAGCATCTGGACTGTTTTCACCTGATATGTATAAAAGAAAACCCTTGAGGTTTCTTATAGTATATGAGATATTTACATACTTTGCATATCTATGTGTGCACATGTATGGATTTAGTGTATACGTGAGATTATCTAGTTACACTGGCGTAGTTTCTGGATATGAGGAATAGAAAACCAAATTTTCTAAAAATGATTAGTAAGTTATTGTTTAATCAAATGGGCGGCAGAAAGTTGAAATTTCTGTAACATATTAGTTTTAAGTTCTATAAAAACTTCTTGTCTGTTCACTGTTTTCCTATTACAGTGAGCTACACAGCTCTCCTAAGACAAGGCGGACAGACTGCATCTCCCTCACCACTTTTATCTTTGCCAACCCCATGGTCTGTGTGTTACAAGATAATAAGATGGTTTACATTTATTAAAATAGTTTGAGTTTATTGTGACATGTTTTTATCTTAACTATTGCTGAAGAGTAAAAAAAAAGAATTTTACTAGTTTTTGTACTAAATATAGAAAAAAAAATTGCAGTTCATTTAGGTGTTTGAAACTTAAAAATTTGTACCTGAAAATAATAGGAGACATATTTCTTTAATAAAGTTTAAGGAATATAAATTAAACATAATAATTAAATCTTATTTTAAGGGCTGGAGAGATGGCTCAGTGGTTAAGAGCACTGACTGCTCTTCCAGAGGTCCTGAGTTCAATTCCCAGCAACCACATGGTGGCTCACAACCATCTGCAATGAGATCTGACGCCCTCTTCTGGCTTGCCTAAAGACAACTACAGTGTACTCATATATGTAAAATAAATAAATAAAATCTTTAAAAAAAATCTTATTTTAATTCAGATACACCAGATTCATCAGTAGGGGAGACTTCAGGTTCTAAACAAAGCTATTGAATTGAGTCTTTCTTTCTTTCTTTTTTCTTTTTTTTTGATTTTTTGAGACAGGGTTTCTCTGTGTAGCCCTGGCTGTCCTGGAACTCACTCTGTAGACCAGGCTGGCCTCGAACTCAGAAATCCTCCTGCCTCTGCCTCCCAAGTGCTAGGATTAAAGGCATGCGCCACCACTGCCCGGCCGAGTCTTTCTTTCAAAAGCTGAAATTGCTTCTTGTAGTTATGAAAGCAGATATGGAGAAGCTAAGTGAGTTCTCGTTCTTAATAGATAGTCAATACTCATATATTTATAGAAAGATTAAGTGTTGCAAGTTAATTCTAAGACTTCCACATAGTAAATACATATTATGAAAGGAAATAATTTTAGCCTGAGTTCTTCATTTTACTACTATGTAAATAAATTTAAATAACATAATAGTCCCTAATGATAGAGCCTCCAGTAAAAAGAAAAACAAAACAAAAAACAAACAAAAAAGGCATTGTCATATTTATTTTGTTTCAGGTATAAAAAAGTAAGAAATTAAAAGTTACGTTTTGTTTCTTTTTGTATTTTAATGGCATTATTTGTTCAGTCTTTCCTTTACAAATAAAAAAAAACTTTCCTCTAAATTGTCTTTGACTACAGTTCTGGGCCATCCATCTCTGTAGGACCCCAAGGGCTGTCATGCCCTGGCTGAGACTTTCCTTGTGCTGCTGTCTGCTTAGTAACATTCTGTCATTTTTCTAAGAACAAAACATCTTTCCCAGCACTTGAGAGGCAGAGGCACGGGGATGACGGTGAAGGAATAACGATCAATAATCAATGCCAATCAATAAATGGTAATCAGTAATTATCAATACTAATTGATAACCAATAATGATCAATAGTTGATGGCACACATCTTTAATTCCAGCACTCAGGAGGCAGAGGCAGGCAGATTTCTGAGTTCCAGGCCAGCCTGGTCTACAGAGTGAGTTCCAGGACAGCCAGGGCTACACTGTCTGAAAAAAAAACAAGAAAAAAAAAGAAAACAAAAGAACAAAACATCCTGTTGCAGGATGATGCCCCAGGAAGGGAATTTACACTTGACATTCTATTGCCCCCCAGTTGAGTTCCTGTTTTTCCCTGAGTTTCAGTTCCAATCTTGAGACTATGGGAATATTCCCAACATCAAAAGTAAGGCTTTCATCGCACTTTCAGACCTAGTAATTTTACTCCCCAGAACAGTACAGTTGCCAAAAGTGCAGAGATCTATAAATCTATGAGCCGTAGCTGTCTTCCCCTCCTCAGATCCCCAGGCCTTTCCCACACTCACCTTCTATCTCTGTGTAGTTACTATACTGTAGTGTATACGTCATATACCAAAATATCCACATTTGATAATGATGCAACTGTTGTAAGTCTAACTTCATGGACTGTGAAGAAGCCATGGAGGCTATGGGCTTAGATGATGACAGGGTTCCAGCTGGGTATAGACTCGCAGAATCACATAGAAAGTACCTGGACCACCTGTAGAACATTTCCTACAAAACAAATTTGAACTGTGAAAAAACTAATATTAATATTTTCAATTTTCTACAAGAGAAATTTGAATTGTGAAAAAACTAATATTAATATTTTCAATTTTCTACAAGACAAATTTGAATTCTGAAAAAACTAATATTAATATTTTCAATTTCCTATAAGACAAATTTGAATAGTGAAAAAATATTAATATTTTCAATTTTCTACAAGACAAATTTGAATTACAAAAAAACTAAATTAATATTTTCATGAGTATTAAGGGAGAGAGTGAACAGAGAGAGAGAGTTTTTTTTAAAAGGACAGTTTGGCCTCACATAGACTTGGTGCAGGCTTAGAGAATTTGTCAAGTAAAGTTACATAGGAAATCATTTAATGATTTAATGATTTAATTAAATCACAAATTAAACTACACCATTAAATCATTTAATGATTTAATTTTACAGTATCATTTTAATGATATTGTAATACTTTTCCCGTTGTACCAAAGAACTACAATAGTGTGTTTATGAGAGAGATCTCTCTTTTCTTGTCATCTTGTTTGTAGTTTATTGAATGCTTTGCTTCCAGTCCTAAAAAAAACAGTATTGGAGATTGAAAGAAACTGGCCTGTCAAATGCTGCTTCTGATTCTGACTTCAAAGATATTGAAAGTTTAGTAGAAAGAAAAAAGGTGGTGGCTTGGGCTGACCAAACTACCAAACATTCAAACCAAAGTGATCTTCCAGGGATTTCTCTTCCTGTGACCTTCCCAGAACTTGGACCAATTCAGTCTATTCCTTATTGTAAGTATTTTATATTTTGTTACATAAATGGAAGCTTATTTTTAAGATTTCTTTGTATTTATTTTATATATATTTATATTTAATTTGTTATATTTATTTTTTTATATTCCAATATAACAGTTGGTTTCTTTTAAATAGATTTTGTTATTTGATTACCACTGACAAAGAATCTAGCTTCTAAGTAATTTTAATTAACAAGAATCTCCCAGGACCTACCAGCATCTATATATTGATGTTCTGAATAACTAGCAGTTTCATTTCCTTCCCATTCTTATTTAAATTTTAACGTCAATTAATTTTCAAGTAGGGAACATGAGCCACACTAAGTCACAACATGGGGATTCACCTCACTTGTTCCAAGAAAAGGTACAGTATTTTTAAATCTCTCAGTTTCATTCTCACCTCTCTTTACTCTCAAATAGGCATGTATACAATTAATAGTCTGTTTTCTTTGCTGAGGCATTATCACCATTAGAATTTACCTAGGTGAGATCTGGAAAGCAATACTTAAAATATAATTTCATTTTTTGCAGTTGCTTCTTTATAGTGAAGTGAAGATGTTGGGAAGGATGTGGGGTTTTAGCACCAAGACTAAAGACTATCAACCAATGTATATATTTATATATGTGTATGCACATTCATAAGATAAAATAATGAACAATAACCATCCAACAGCAGGTTGGATTAATAATATTAATAATATCAATAATAGTAATAATATTAATATTATATAATAATGTTATATACTATATATTATATATTATAAAATGTAATAATATTAATATATAATATATTAATATATTGATATATTATTATATTAATCATATTGTATATTATATAATATAATTTTATATCACATTATATATTATATAATATATACCCTAACCTCATTATATATAATATAATATATAGATTATATATAATAATATTAATATTATTAATATTATTAATCCATATCTCACATATGACATACTTGTAGAAATTATGTCAGCAATAAAGTAAAACGTTTATTTGGCTACCTTTCATGTTTTAAAAGCAAAGACGAAATGTTGTATTTTACAAACATGAATTTTCTTTTAGAAAAATATCCAGTAGGTTTAGTGTTCAGTGTTTTTCTATTGGTTGTTTTGAGCATTTACTTCAACTGATTTCATAGATAAAGTAATTGCATGTATTTTTATTCCATGAGATGTATATGTTGCATCCATATATACAGTCTTAAAAGGATAGAAGAAAACATGCCTGAGGCTATTTATAAACAGACCTATTAATCTTAGATATATTGAATTATGTTCATGAAGAGGGACAATCAATTCAGTTTAAGTCCTGTGTATAATCATAAACATTATCAACTAATTTTGTTCTTAAGTTTACAACATACTGAATATTATTAAGCTTGACTCTTTTCAACTTGTTTAAGAGCCTTTAAATCAGAGGCAGTATTTTTATTTAAAGCATGTACACGACATGCTTTCAAAACCTGATTAGATTAACCATAATAAATTTAACTTGTACTCTTATTGAACATTTAAAATAATAAATGATAGAAAATAATATTACAAAAAGCAAGTATTTTGATTTCTCCTGGTGTTTATGTCTAAAGAAAGAAAGCAGAGTCCCATCTGCTTTCTTCTACCTCAGCTTCTCCGGGTTATTCTGAAGTCAATCTTACATCTATATTTTTTTCATTTATATCATTTGTCTCTAAGTGTCTAATGTCTATACACCTAGTGTTATTTACTATATCATTAGTGTTTACATTTCCCTGTCACAGAAGTGACTTGTTTCTGTACTTGAGGTACAAAGTCAAAAACTGAGGTAGAAAGTCAGGCAAATGCTTTATTTCATCACTGATTAATCAACCTCTTGTAACTCTTTTTGGCCCAGGGTCTCATTATGTAACCCCAGCTAACCTAGAACTGGCTATGTAGACCAAGCTGACTGAACTCACAGATATGGACTCTGGATCCCCCTTCCAAGGGCTGAGATTAGATGTATACAGCACCAGTCCCAGCTGTACTACCTTTTAAATCTCAGGTTCTGTTGCATTTTTGTATTTGGTAATTGTGTGTTGCTCATTGTCTACTTAGTGGGCATTAATATAATTTACATTTTTAATTTAATTTTTAATTTTAATTTTTAATGTAATTTTACATATGCTTCGTATATAATTTACATTTTTTGCTTCTTAGCATATGTGATTTCTTTTTCCATTCCTTTAAGAGTCTCTTTTCTGTGAATTGCCTACTAATTATTTCTGCACTTTTCTTGTACAATTGCCCTTTGCAAAATATTGTTTACAGACACCTAGCTGTGAAGACATTTAATTGTTCATTTTGTAATACTGAATTACTAAATGTAAAGTACTTAGAAAATATTTATGTGCTTAGGAATATGTGCACAGGCACACACAGAGGCACACACACAGGCACACAGTAACAACTAGATTCATTGAGGAAATGAATAAAAAGAAAAGAAGGGCAGTATATAGGAGAAAAGAAAAGGGGGAAATGTAATTTTCTGAAAAAAGTTTAAAAAGGACAAAAAGAAAGTCCAGCCCTGTGCAGTACAAACCCCTGGAGAACTGCACTGATCCTCTAATAAGGACATAGGTCACTTCAACAGAGATTAGGAGCAGGTTGCAGGTAATATGCTGGTTTTAAAAACATAGTCTGTTAGTTTTCACTAATAAATTTGAAGCATCTTACATATATATGTAATATATATAATATATAGGTATGTAATATATGTAATATATATATGTAATATAATATATGTAATATATATAATTTATATATGTGTATGTATTATATGTAATATATGGATGCAGTATATGTAATATATATATGTGTGATATATAATATATATGTATACAATATATATGCAATATATGTGTGATATATGTAATATATAATATATATGTAATATGTGTAATATTTGTATGTCATATATGTAATATATGCATGTAATATATATGTAATATATAATATATACGTGTGTGATATATATGTATACATATACATATATATATGTATATACACATATATATGCATATACATATATATGTGTATATATATATATATATATATATATATATATAGAGAGAGAGAGAGAGAGAGAGAGAGAGAGAGAATATCAGACTTGTTTTCACCATAACTGCTGCTCTTTCTATATCACCCCTTTGGTGAGTTTAACAATCTAGAAGGATCCATTGCATAAACACAAAAAGGAAATATATCCTCTGAAAGGTGACTGCAGTGCCAGCCTACTCATATTCATCTTGTCACAGCATCACCAGTGATGGATTCATGGAAAGACAGGAGAATTTGTGAGAAAACTGAAGAATGGGAAAGGCTAAACACAGGAATGTAAGACACATTGACATTTTTCCTACTGGGCCACTAAGGGTGGTAGCCTTGGTGTGGGTCTTCTTTATTCTTGGGTGGTTGTTAGCCACCAACCAGTGAGGACAAAGGGAACAGCCATGGCAATCTGGCTTGAGATGGCTGTGAGTATTATAAAATTAACTCCTGAGACCAGCACAGTGAGTCAAATCTACTTTATTGTTCCAGAAATAAGGTATATGAGGTCTTTTATGGGTACAGGTGGAAAGTATTAATTGGTCATAATAGTATACATAATTATCATGTGGGCAGGGAAGCCAGAATGGAACTTGTGTGCTGAGTTTAAGTAGCTCCACACAGGGACAGTCTTTTGATAGCAGCCACCTGTGTTCAGGGTCATTGTCTAGATAAATTGAGGCAGAGAAATGGAAGCCTTGTTGATAAAGGGAGTCCTCCATTTTGAGCTGAGTACCACTCACATTTGGGGGACTGTGGCCTTCACACAGGTTTCCAACAACCTTGATTCCTGAAACCATGAATCTTGGCTGTGAGAGAAACTGTACCAAATACTGGAAGCTGATTCAAAATACAGAAAGCCTAGGACTCTGCCCAGCTCTCCAGGTGGCTGTCCCATAATTGGCTGTGTAAAAGTGTCTTCTAAATGTCATTGTATTTTACTATCAATTCAGCACCTTTATGGTAACAAGGACTATGGTATTAATGGTAATTAATACCATTATAATTTATGATCATTGATCCACTGTCTCACTTCTCTGCTGTGAAATGAGTTCCTTGGTCAGAAGCAATACTGTGTGGAATGCCATTGTGGTGTGAGGCACTCAGTGTGTCCATGGATCGTGGATTTGGCAGAAGCAATATGTGCATGAAAGGCAAAATCATAAGCAGAATACCTGTCTATTCCAGGAAGTAGAAAGCTTTGTACTTTGCCCAAGAGGAATGATCCAATGTGAGAGGACGACTCTACGGTTGTAGTGGTCCTATATTGCAAATTACATTTGAATGTTAACTAGTCCTATATTGAAATTTACCACTTGATGTTAACTAGTCCTAGATTGCAATTTCCCATTCTAAGTTAAATACTCCTAGATTGCAATTTCCAATTTCATGTTAATTAGTCCTGTATTGAAATTTACAATTCCATGTTAACTAGTCCTAGATTGCAATTTTCAATTTTATGTGAACTAGTCCTATATTGAAAATTTCATTTATTCTTGCCTAGTGGCTGTCTCACCACAACTGGAGTAACTCCAAGGATGCTCAATTTCTTCTTAGAATTCAATATAGGAAGCTGTCCGGAGCAGACAGGTCTCTAATGAAAATGAACATTAATACTGAAATGTTTGTCATGTCAATTCTAAGGATTTCTGATGTTTTGAAAACCAGCTATCCATGTAAGGTAATCTGGACTGTTGCCTGTTAACTCCACTCAGCTATTTCTAAATAAAACATAGAGAACACTCTTATAATAAACTCCAAGCCATGAATTTGCTATAGTCCCTTAACTCACAGGCTGACCATCTCAAATCAGTTTTAAAAAGTTAAAGAAGGACTGGGTCTAAGCTTTGTATTCCTAAATGTGTTATACTGGTACAATGCCTATGGGAGTAACAATATTCATCTCACTCTTATATCACTAAGAAGCTCATGCCAATGAAAATCTTAAAATTTGTAAACAAAGTAAATTGGTGCCATTTAAGAATTTATATCTTCATCTTGATATTAATTATACAGATTTCTACTAATAGGTTATGGCTATGTAATAAACCCTAGCTAATCCTCTCTATTCTGACAAAACCACTACTTTTCCCTAGAGAGACAGCCCAACATTTACCACCTTAGTCCCCAAGCCCAGGGAATAGGGGCGCTGACTCATCATTAGCTTCTTCAAGCTGATTATGGGCGTTGAGATATTAGAAGAGGAGTGGGGGGGGGACAGCAAGTGACAATCCTCTGATGCTGTGTCTTCGCTGCCTCCAGATGGAATTCCCGGACCTCAGAGGTTTGAGCAGGTCTGCCCAGCTTGCTTGTTGAGTAGATACACCAAGGCTGATCATTCTGCAATATACAATTCTCAAAACAACTTTTAGTATCAAGATAGTTTTTTTTTTTAAAGAGGGCTGACATTTTATTAAGAATGTTGGTTCTAACCGCTTTTCTATTTTTTCCCCTCTTTTATTGGATATAATATTTACATTTCAAATTTTATCCCCTTACCATATTTCCCCCACCACCCAGGATCCCCTTATCCCTGGAGAGAAAAGTTTCATTTTAACAGGAAGGGTGATGTGTAGGAGGAGCTAAGGTAGGAGGAGTACTGAGAGGAAGAAAAGGAGTAAGAAGAGGAGAAGAAGAAAGAGAGGAGAAGCTAGGTGAAGAAAGAGAGAAAGAGGGGGGAGACAGGGAGGCAGAGGTTCAAGTATCTCCACCAGTCAAAGATAGTTGTTATATCTAGGTGGGTCAGTGGGTTACACCTCTGATTGAACAATTCCAAACTTATAAAGCCTATGATTATCATTATTTTTAAAAAATGTATAAATGCAAAAAGGAAAAGGGGGCATGGGATAGGGGTTTCCTAAGGGGGGGTGCGGGGGGGAATGGGGAAAGGGGATGCCATCTGAAGTGTAAATAAAATATCTAATAAAAAATAGAAAAAAAAAGAAAAAAAATAAAAAATAAAAAAATAAATAAAGAAGAAAAAAAGAGAAAATTTCATTTATTATTAAGCAGTCCTATATTGAAATTTACATTTTAATATTAACTAGTCCTATCTTGAAATTTCCAATTTAATGTTAACTAGTCTTATATTGAAAATTTCAAGTTAACATTAAGTAGTCCTATATCCAAATTTCCAATTATTTTTAACTAGCCCTATATTGAAATTTCCAATTTTGGTGACAGCCACTAGGCAAGAATTGCCTCTTTCCATTTACAGACAAATTACTGTCCAGAAAAGGACACACTTGCAGAATAGTCGACTGATTATATCTGCCTAGACAGAGTAATCAGCCCTTAATAATTCTGCAGCACTAAGGTCTGTCAGAGGATCCTGGGTAAGAAGGCTGAAGATACTGATGCTCCAACGTTCTGTACTATAGGGACTGTCTAGGTGTTCAGTGGTCTCTATAAATTGGCTAAGTTTTAGAAGTTATGCTTAGTGCTTCCCATGATTTCAGTTAACTCAGTCATTTTGGATTTCTGATGGGGTTGAAGACCTATAGTCTCATAGCCAATCCTGGCTATTTACCTTGAGAGAAAAGATTTGAGTGGATGGTTTTCAGCTGACATTCATTCTAAAGCCAAGAAAAAAAAGCCAGGTTCAAAACTAGGTGTTTAGTTAGGAGAGATGACAGAGGTTCTGGTTAGTCAACAAAATGATGGACTGGGTATTAGGACTATCTTGTACCTCACTGGTACAATTAGCAATTGCTGGGAGCCAAGACCCCCTTCTGCCTGAGAACAAATGTCAGTTAAGTAAACAGCCTGAGTTTAGGAATACTATATTTATTGCCCTTCTGCCAGAGAGAAAATATTAATCAGATAAGCAACTCGACCTGAGAAAGTTTTAATTGCCTTCTTGTTTGTGAGAAAATATTTGGATAAGTAATTTGGGCTAGGAATTCTTGTGGGCTTAGAGAACTCTGCAATTATGGGATGACCCTGGACCCTGACTGTCAGATGACCCTCCTGCCTGCTTGCCTTTATAACAGCAGCCTGAACAATAAAATTTAAGCACTTGATCAGACATTCAGACAGGTGCTTCTTCCTTGTGTCTCTTGTCTCTTCATTCTTTCGCTCCCTTCCCTAGGGTCTCGTCAAATCCCCACAGGCAAGGGCAAGGAATAATTATGCTCTAATTGTATTTTGAGAGAGAAGTTTTATTTTAACAGGAAGGGTGATATGTAGGAGGAACTAAGTGGGAAGGAGTATGGAGAGGAAGAGATGGAGTAAAGAAAGAAGATGAAGGAGAGGAGAAGCTAGGTGATGAGAGAGAGAAAGGGGGGGACATGCAGGCAGATGTTCACGTGTCTCCACCAGTCAAAAATAGTTTATATATCTAGGTTTGGTATTGGGTTACACTTCTGATTGTGCATTACCAAACTTATAAAGCCTTTGATTAACATTTAATAAAAAAAGAAATTTCCAATTTTATGTTGACTAATCCAGTATCAAAATTTCTAATTGAATATTAACTAGTCCAATACTGAAGATTCCAATTTAATATTAACTAGTCCTGTAATAAAATTTACAATGTGATTTTTTTTTTTTTTTTTTTGGTTTTTCAAGACAGGGTTTCTCTGTATAGCCCTGGCTGTCCTGGAACTCACTTTGTAGACCAGGCTGGCCTCGAACTCAGAAATCTGCCTGCCTCTGCCTCCCAAGTGCTGGGATTAAAGGCATGTGCCACCACCGCCCAGAAACAATGTACTTTTAAATAGTCCCATATTGATATATCCAATTTAATATGTTGTAGTCCTATATTGAAATATCCAAATTAGTGTTAACTAGTACTATATTGAAATATAATATTCTTTGATATTTCCAATTTAACATTAACTAATCCTATATTGAAATTTACAATTTAATAATAGGTAAGACTGTATTTAAATTTACAACTTATGTTAACTAGTCCTACACTAAAATTTCTAATTGTTTTAAACTCATTTTATGTTTAAATTTCCAATTATTTTTAACTAGTCCTATATTGAAATTTACAATGTAATATTAACTAGTCCTATACTGAAACTCCAAATATTTTTAACTAGCTATATATGGAAATTTCTAATTAACATTAACTAGTTCTATATTGAAACTTCCAATTTAATATGAACTAGTCCTATATTTAAATTTCCAATTATTTTTAACTAGTCATATATTGAAATTTCCAATTTAATATGAACTAGTCCTATATTGAAATTTCCTATTCAATATTTACTAGTCCTTTATTGAAATTTACATTTTAGGGGGCTGGAGAGGTGTCTCAGTGGTTAAGAGCACTGACTGCTCTTTCAAAGGTCCTGAGTTTAGTATTAGCCCAAAAGCTCAGAATAGCTGATACAGTTCACAGACAACATGAAACTCAACAATAAATACAAGGCGAGCAGTGGTGGTGCACACCTTTAATTTTAGCACTTGGGAGGCAGAGGCAGGCAGATTTCTGAGTTCAAGGATAGCCTGGTCTACTGAGTGAGTTCCAGGACAGCCAGGTCTACACAGAGAAAGCCAGTCTCGAAAACCAAAGAGAGAGAGACAGAATAAGGAAGACCAAAGTGTGGGTTCATTGGTCCTTCTTAGAAGGGGGGAACAAAATACTCATGGGAGCAAATACAGAGACAAAGTGTGGAACAGAGACTGAAGAAAAGGCCACCCAGCGACTGCCGCACCTGGGGATCCATCCTATATGCAGTCAACAAACGCAGACAATATTGTGGATACCAAGAAGTGCATGCTGACAGGAGCATGATACAGCTGTCTCCTAAGAGGCTCTGCCAGAGCCTGACAAATACAGAGGCAGATACCTGCAACCAATCATTGAATTGAGCACAGAGTCCCCAATGGAGAAGTTAGAGAAAGGACTGAAGGAGCTGAAGGGGTTTGCAACCCCATAGGAAGAGCAACAATACAAACCAACCAGACCCCCCAGCGCTCCCAGCAACTAAATCACCAACTGAAGAGTACACGTGGAGAGAACCATGGCTCCATCTGCATATGAAGCAGAAGATAGCCCTGTTGGGCATCAATGGGAGGAGAGGCCCTTGGTCTTGTGAAGGCTCAGTATCTTGTGAAGTCAGTGTCTTGCTCACAAGCAGGCTTTTGTGCTGCGTAATGAGAAAACAAAATCGCATCCTGGGAATTATGTGATTTTTCTTTAGCACTGGAGATTTTCTTGGCCTTCTTCTACCAGAGACTTTCCAGATCCATGTGTGACCTCTGGATCTGGTCTACAAATGTGTATTTAATTTTTTTAAAATCCCTTGGAATTAGAATGAAATAACACATTACAGACCATAGCTATTGTGTAGATGGTTTGTCATAGTTTGTGCTTTTGATTAAACTGCACAAGAAATCCACGTTTGATACAGAAAATAATGAAATATAGATGCAAAAGAGAAAACCCAAAAGCTAAAGTAAACTTACATTCCTCCACAGAAATTCATTTTAATATTTTATTATTAATTCTTCTTGTTTTTCAATGCATTTATTCACATCTAAAAACATTAAGTAGAAAGGGATATGTATGGATGTTTGTACTCACATGACACCTTTTCTAACCAGTTTCAATGAAAATATTTGAGGGGAAAGTAAGACGATTTAATTTAGCTTCAGGTAGCCTCAAATTCATTACATAGCTGAGCTGGGTCTTGGCCTTATGATCTTCCTGACTTGTCTGTTGGGTTCTGAGATTAAAGGCATGCACCACCACAGGGAGCAGCATGTTTCCTTTCAACTTCCATGTCTCATAATGGGTTACTGGAACAACCTTTCCCTTTCATCTTCTTTAAAGGAAAGGCATCTGAAAGCACAGTATGACCTTTTGTAGAAAGAACCTGAGCCAGGACTACTGAGTATCCTCTATCATTTTACTTTCCATTCCATTTCAATCATTGGACACAAATCATAATTACAGCCATTTTGTTGTGGTAAATATTATTTGGGGATTTCTAATCCTAACCTTAATCCTATCACCTAATCTGATCTATCTACACAAACAACACTACACAAAGTGTAGAAGGAAGAATCCAACCCAAAGAGATTAATGATAGACATGAAAACACAGGTAGTAAATAATCTTGTTATCTGCAAAAGAAGGGAAAGCACACACACACACACACACACACACACACACCAAACCACCACCACGACCAGCAGCAGCAGTAACAAGAACAACAAAATATCAAAAAATAACAATCACCTTTCATTGACTGTCTCAATATAAAAGACCTCAGATGACTATAAAAAGACACAGGCTGACAGAATGGATGCTAACACAAACATCCTTCTATTGCATATAAGAAATATAGCTTGGGCTGGAGAGGATGGCTCAGTGGTTAAGAGCACTGACTGCACTTCCATAGGTTTGAGTTCTATTTCCAGCAACCACATAGTGGTTCACAACCATCTGTAATGGGGTAAGATGCTCTCTTCTTGTGTGTCTGAAGAGAGCAATGGTGTACTCATATACATAAATAAATAAATCATTATAAAACAATAAAAACTGTAAAAAGAAAGAAAAAAGAAAGATAGCTCAACATTAAGAATAAGCATTACTTTAGTGTAAAGGGTTGTAAAAAGTTATTCCAAAGAAATAGACCAAAGAAGCAAGGTGGTGTAGCCATTTTAAAATAGTTTTAAAAAATCAAAAAAAATTGGAGAAAGATATGACATATTCATCAAAGGGAAAAAATTACCATAAATGACAATTCAATTTTTAACATCTTTGCCTCAAACACATGGTCACATACCTTTGTAAAATAAAAAGTTTTAAAATAAAAATCACATGATTACCTTCATACATTTTACTTGGAAATTTCAATACTCCATTCTCACCAATGGATAAATTCTCCAGACCAAAATTAAACAGAGAAATACTCCAGCTAACTGATAGCATGAACATGAATCCAGCTGAAATTTGGAGAACATTCTACCAAAATATAAGAGAATATATTTCCTGCTTAGCACTTCATGAAACTCACTTGTGAACGGCAAACATATTCAGACATATTGCAGGTCTCAATACATACAAGAAAAGCAAGCTACCAACATGTATCTTCTCAGACCATCATGGATTACAGCTGGATATCAACAAAACCAGAAAGAACACAAAGCTTACAAACTCATGGAAGCTGAACACCTCACTATGAATAAAAAATAGCTTAAGACAAACATAGAGGAAGATCTTAGAGACTTTCTAGAATTCAAGACAAATGAAAATGAAACATGAACAATTTTACAGAATACAAAAAACATGAAACTAGTTCTAAGATGAAGGTTCATAGCACAAAATCCCTACATGAAAAATCTGGAGAGCTCTCATACTGGCAATTCAACAGCACACTTTAAATTCTAGAACAGAAACAAGTGAGCAATGAAAAAAGGATTAGAGATCAGTAAATTATCAAGTTGGGGGCTGAAATAAACGAAATAGAAAGAGAAGAATGCAAAGAACTAATGAAACATGGAATTGGTCCTTTGAGCCTTTTATTAGATAAGACAGTCAAACCCTTGTTAAAAGATGGAAAATATCCAAATTAATGAAATCTAAAATGAAAATGGGGACAAAATAACAATGAAGAAATCTAAAGAATGGTAATGACATAGTTTTAAAAAGCCTCAACTCAATCTAACTGGAATTTCTAAAAATAATGGAAAATTTCCTCAATAGGTTCCTTTTACCAAAATTAAATCAAACTAAGATAAACAACTCAAACTGCCTAAACACATAGAAAAAGTGAAGTCATTACAAGTCTGCCACCAAAAAGAGCCCAGGGCCATGAATTTTAGGGTAGAATTTTACCAGACTTTCAAAGAGGAGTTCATGAGAATACTCCTCAAAGTATTCAACAATATAGAAAAAGAAGAAACTTTAGCCAATTTGTTTTGTGAACCCATGGTTACTCAAATATCCAGGCAATATACTCAGTAACAAATGAGAGTTATAGACCAATTTTTCCTTAAAACCAAATTTAATGTTAATTTAATAAAACAGAAAAATTAAAATAAAATAGAAACCATGTCAAAAGTCCATTCACCATGATCATAGGCTTCGTTCAAGAGGTGCAGGGATGGTTCAACATAATGTGATTAAAGTATAAAGTATAAAGTATAAGAAAAAAAGTTATAATCCCCTAGATGATGAAATTTCTCTGATATTATTTAACCCCACTGTATGATAGAGTTATTGGAGTGATTAAGGATACAAGGAACATACCTAAACATAATAATGTCACTTTACTGCAAACCTATATCTGACATTAAATTATGGAGAGAAATTCTAATTAATTTCACTAATTCACAAAGAAGAGAAGGTGATCCATTCTCTCCATATTTATTCAAAATACTATCTAAAATTTTAATGTTAACTAGTCCTATATTGAAATTACAATTTAATGTTACCTAGTCCTTTCCTGCCATTTACAATGTACTGTTAACTAGTCCTATATTGCAATTTACAATTTAATACTAACTAGCCCTGTATGGCAATTTACAGTTTAATGTTAACTAGTCCTATATTCCAAGTCCTATATTGCAATTTACAATTTAATGTTAAATAAGTTAACATTAAATTGTAATTTTAAGGAGGAAGTAAAATTATCTTTATGTGCAGATGATAAGATAGTAAGCATAAGTTAACTAAAACTTCCCAAAGGCAATTCCCAGAGGTGATAAACACTTTCAGCAAAATTGTTGGATACACGATTAACCAAAAACGAAAAAGAAAAACCAGTGGCCTTTGTATGTACAAAATAGAAAGACATCATAAAGTTTAAACTGATGGTTGACGCTTGTCAAATTTTGTTTCTACATAATGAATAATCTTGAGTAACTCAATGTGTGTTGGGTAAGATCATATGAATTATTTCTTGTCACAGATTACTTTTGATATTATTGAAGGTGCTCAAAGACTATTGTAATATACAAAGTCTTTAATAGATTGATTACTTACTAAAGAGTTTAGTCTTATACAAAGATATCAGAAAGTACAAGACTTTAACACATTGACATTGTTTATGGGGTTTCTCGCATTATGACTTTTTCTCATGGTTTCTAGGACGACTGCCACATGCAAAGGCTTTACCACATTGCTTATTCATAGAATTTCTCTCCAGTATGTGTTCTTCTATGTTCATAGATGACTGTGCTGTGAAATGGTTTTATCTCATTGATTACATTTGTAAGATATGTCTTCAATATGTGTTTTGCTATGTATTCAAATATGTCTATAATATACAAATGTTGGGAAGAAGCAAAAGAAACTTGCCCTAAGGTCTGCCTTTTTGTTACCACTCTTCATTTAATCATAAACTGAAACTAAGTTTAAGTTCCAGGTCATAGGGGACCTGTGTGCTTAATAATATCTGACCAGCTTTCATTATTCATGTTTTCTTACCTAAAACATAACAACTGTTCCTAACCATGATTTCTGTTATTCATGTTTTATTCCTCAAAATACAATGCATGTTTCTAACCACAAAAGAAGAAAAGGCTGTGATAGTGTCCGCCATACAACCTACATTCTGTATCATTTGACATAGAGTAAAACAAACAAACAAAAAAAGTGCTTGGGAGAATAATGTAGCTGTAACTTGGCACAGGACTTTGTGATTTTGACTTTTGGAATCTATATAACTTTCTGGTTCAGGTTGGGGCTGAGCCTGGAGTATTGCAATTAACCTTCTGAGTGTAATTTTGTGGCCCTGAATTATCAGCAGTGACTTGATTACAATGAATTCTATTCATTTGCCTTGTCCTGTGGTTGAGTTAGTTGTGTTGGATCTTAGTGGACCCCATGATGTAAAGGCATTAGCACAGTATGTAACCACTTTCCAGTATGAATAGTTTCATAATGATGAAGACTAAAGAGGTGTGCAAAGTCTTCATTATACAAAGCATGTCCATTAGGATTCTGTGGGTGTGTCCTGAGTCACAGAGAGCATGTTTAAGTTGCAGGGGTGTCCTGAGACACAGGGGGATGTGTGTAAAACTCAATGGGTGTGTCCTGAGACACAGGGTGCATGTTTGGCACTCAAGAGTTCAAGAGTAAAGAGTCACAGGGGGCCTGCTTAGGACTCAGGATGTGTGTCCTGAGTCACAGTGGGCGTGCTTAAACTGTAGCATGTATTCTTTCATGATAATGAAGACTAGAGAAGTGTGCAAAGATTTGACTTTATTAAATATACTCAGGGTTTCTGTCTTAGTATTTCCATTGCTATGAAGAGAAATCATGTACAAATCAACTCCTATAAAAGCAACAGTTTAATTCTGACTGGCTTACAATTTCAAAGATTTAGACCTTTTTTCTCATAGCAGGAAGCAAAGCAGGCATGGTAGAAAACATGATGCTGGTGAAGAAGGTTAGAGTTCTGCATCTTGTTCTAAAGGCAGCCAGGAAGAGACTGTCTGCCAGGGAGCTAGTAGGAGGGCCCATTCTGCACCATGTGGAACTTCAAAGCCCACCTCCACAGTGATGCACTTCCTACAAGGCCACATCTCATAATAATTTTCTCTTCTGAGATTCATCCAATCATATAACTTTAATCACCTATACTTTAAAATAAGAGCACATAATATCCATCCAAATTCACAGGACATAGGTCACCATTACTAATCAACATTGTGAGGAAATACTGGGACAAAAGAAGACCAAAAGCCAGCAAGGAAATCTCCAAACTCTGCATCTCCATGTCTGATGTCAGTCTTCTTCAGATATCCAACTCCTTCCTGCCTCGCTCACTGCAACACAATTCATTCTCTTTGGCTGATTTTCTTTCCTGAAAGTAGTTTTCCTGAGAAGGTATCCCACTGATCAGGAATGTAAAACTCTTGGGGTCTCCAAAGAAACTTCAAAATTACAGCTTCTTGTTCCAGTATCTGGGATCCATTTATGATCTTCTGTACTCCTCAAAAGAAGCTGGGTCTCTCTCCAGATCTTCTCTCTATAGGAGACTAGATTCTGCTTGACTGCACTCAACTGCTGCTGCTGTTCTTTCGGCTCATCCCACAGGACTGACATCTTCAACATGCTGGGTTCTTCTGTGACAAACATTCTTGACTGCATTCCTCTCATGCTCCCTTCATGGTGCCAAGACACAGCTGCACTGCATGAAACACTCATGCCTAAAAACCAGTGCCACCTGGGTGAGTCTTACCCAGGACTGAGTCAAGCTACACCACAAGGACAACCTAGGCTACCTCTGGAATACAACTTTTTTCTCCTCTTAGAAAATACTTACCAGAAGATTTCACCTCAGTGGTGCTGGTTTCTTCTTCATCCCCACTAATTTTTTAACTACAGCCAACCAGCATCAATTGTCTCAGTCATCCCTTCTATTCTTTCCTCTAAAAGCAGAACCACATGGATAAAGCTCCTGAGTTCCTCTGCTTGCTGGGGCCCAAACATCGCCCCTTCCATTACTTCATCACCAGCTTTCTAGTTTTCAACAACTTCACTGCCTAAGCTCGGCTGTGCTTGAACTTGCTCTGTAGATTAACCTTGAACTCAGAGATCTGCATGGATCTGTCTTCTGAATGCTGGGTAATACATGTGTAACACTTTGCCCATACCTAAACTTTTCCTTACTTAAAACGTGTTCTGTACCAGGAAGACTTGAATCAGAGATCTGTTTGACACTCATCTCCTGGGAGTTAAAGAATATACCACCATGCCTATGCTTAAGTATTTTATTTTGTATCTTAAAATGATAACCCAGAATAGGAATCACAATCCATCAATTGTCAATTTCAAACATACTGGTAACTCTTGTGTCCACATGAAAACAATAACTAGGTAATAATAATGCCTAACACGATACAGTTCTCCTTCATACAACTTCACATCCATAAGTTTACATGGATGGAATCTTGCCCTAATTTCACCATTTCTTTATTACCATTGTGTATCTTTGGTCACAGGATTTACCTTCATTCAACTTCCTGGTGAGGCTTTCTCTTTTGACCTAACATTTTATTTTTTTTTCTTTCTAAGATTACTATGCTTGCTCAAAACAATCAGCATGAGACTAAACATAGGTCAAAGGTTTGCTTGGCTTTCCTGAGACTTCCTTTGTCAATGCAATGAACATCAACCTCCTTATGTAATCCTACAGAAAAGGGCAAAAGGCAGCAACATACTTCAGCAAAACATCATATAAACTAGATACAAATTTCAAATCACCCTTAGTACATATGTGTTTCATATTCCTACTAGGATGGCCCATTAAGTTCCCCTTAATGCATATACAAATCCAAAGTCTAAAACTCCACATTGTTCCATAAAACAAAACAAAAAAACCATAGTCAGGCCTATCATAGCAATGCTTAAGTCTGGGGTAGCAACTTCTGTCTTAGATAAAATTTCCATTGCTAAAAAGAGATTGTAACCAAGGCAACTGTGTTAAAGGCAAATATTTAATTGGGCCTTTCTTAGCAAGAAGGATGTCAGCATGCAGGCAGGCATGATGCTGGAAAAGGAGTTGAGAGTTCTGCATCTTTATGAGAAGGCATCCAGGAAGAGACTGTCTTCCAGCCAAGTGGTAGGAGGGTCTGTTTTGTACTAGCCTGAGCTCCAAATAACACCACCATAGTAATTCAATTCCTTCAAAAAGGTAACATCTCCCACAAGGCATATTTCTTAATATTGTCATTTTTTAGGGTCAAGATATTTAAATCTCCACAGTTTATTTCTACTATAAATTCATGCTTTTAAAAATGATTAGAATATTCAGGGGCTTTATCATGTTAATCACTTTCAGATGGTTTCTCTCTCATATGTGTTCATTTCACTATTCAGAAACCACTGTGGCATGTAAAGCATTTCCCAACTTTAGTACAATCAAAAGCTTTCTGCTGAGTTTGTGTTCTTTTATGTCTTTGGAGACTACAGAGATATGCACAGCTTTACCACATTCATTACATTTGTTAAGGTTTCTCTAAAGCGTGTGTTCGTTTAAGTGTTTGGGGAGTACAGTTACACTCAAAGGCTTTATCGCATTGACTACATTCATAAGGTTTCAATCTGCACATTTTCTTTTGTGTATTCAGAGATGACTGTGTCCTGGAAAGGCTTTACCTCATTCATGACATTCAGTTTCTCTCCAGTATGTGTTCTTTTATGATATTGGTGACCACTTTGATATCAAAATGCTTTACCACATTGATTAAATTCATGTCTTTCTCAAGTATGTGTTCTTTTATGTCTTTGGAGATGACTGGGCCTTGCAAAGGCTTTACCACATTGATTACATTCATAAGGTTTCTCTCCAGTATGTGTTCTTTTATGATATAGTAGACCATTGTGACATGAAAAGGCTTTACCACATTGATTACATTCATAAGGTTTCTCTCCAGTATGTGTTTTTTTATGATACTGGAGACCACTGTGACATGAAAAGGCTTTACCACATTGCATTCATAAGGTTTCTCTCCAGTATGTGTTCTATTATGTCTTTGGAGACCACTGTGACATGAAAAGGCTTTACCACAGTGATTACATTCATAAGGTTTCTTTCCAGTATGTGTTCTTTTATGTCTTTGGAGATGACTGTGACATGAAAAGGCTTTACCACACTGATTACATTCATAAGGTTTCTCTCCAGTATGTATTCTTTTATGAGATCGGAGATGACTGTGCCATGAAAAGGCTTTACCACATTGATTACATTCATAAGGTTTCTCTCCAGTATGTGTTCTTTTATGATATTGGAGATTACTGTGACTTGAAAAGGCTTTACCACATTGGTTACATTCATAAGGTTTCTCTCCAGTATAACTTCTTTCATGCCTGCAACAGTAATGGGCACATGTGAAAGCTTTAACACATTCATTAGCCTGATCAATCATTTTGTCAATATGAATAAATTTTACAGTTGGTCTAATAATAAAGAACACTCAGATCATAAGGTTTTATCACTTTGATGTTCACGGTTGTACTTGCTCACAGTTGATTGCTTTACCTCATTGAAAATGCCTGTGATGGTAAGGGCACTTACTACATGGCTCACATTTATAGCCTCTTTTTTTATATGAGATTTCTATATGATGTATTTCACATGTCTGAAGAAATACGAAACAACTCAGAGCATTACAGCACTGATAGCATTCTTAGTTTTTCCTGTAGTGTGAATCAAACCACAGGAGCCCTGTGAACCAGGATGAACAGAAGAATTTCCAAACTTCTAGTACCTATGGAGATTTTCTGCAATGTGACATTCGCAATGTTCCCAGTAAAGTCAGAAAACCAATTAACTGCAAACACCTATCATATTCAGAAAGTCTACCAAAGGCAGAATGCTATTCTCATTGTTCTGAAATAGATAGAGGTAAGTTGTTCCTTTTAGTATCTCTATGCTCTCATGGTTTCATCCATTCTGACAATTGATACACCCATTTAAAGAGCAGAGCAAATGAAAGGTTTCCACATTGAATTCACATGCATTGACTTTTGTTCATTGCAGACATGATTAATGTTTCTCCAGGACAACATTCTTCACTCTCATAAACTGACCTCACAATAAACTTAAAAATTTCTGTACAAGAATATGAGTATCACCAACTTTATCATGGAGTATTTGCTTATTAGAAGGTTATGGATACAAGTTTATCAATATTCAATGTGTAACATCTAAATATTATGAGACTATACAAATTGGTAGTTCCATAATATGGTTTTAATGGAGATAAATATCAAATAAAGAAATCTCGTAAGGCATTGTTTCCTTCTCTTCTTTCTTACAGAAGTGCCTTGCAAACACCAGTCAGATAACTGACATTGAGGTACACAGTTTTGGAAGAATATTATAATCATAGCTACAATAATAGGACTGATATTTTACACACTTGCCTTCCTTTGGAGCTTCCAGATCATATGAAAATTTTCTCACAGGCATATTTGTATCAGCTTAAATATTAAAATTACCTTTCATGACTTCTAGAAGTTTGACGTTGCTCTTCCAAATAATAACCTATAACACAGTAGCAGAAAATGAATGATATGATATTGGAATTAAGCAAAATTCAAGTTACTCTGAATTTTCACAGCAATAAACCTGATTTATTTAACTCAATATTACTTGTTCTCTAATGAAATAAGAGATTATCAGTATGCAGAAACATTTTTTTTATATTGAAAAGCAAAAGGAAATTCACAGACTTACCTATAGCAGTGAGGTTCCAGTAGTTCTCAAGCATCACATCTTTGTAAAGTTTCTTCTGGGAAGGATCCAGCAAATTCCACTCTTTGGCAGTGAAGTTCATGTGCACATCATCATAAGTCACTGCTTTCTAAAATATACCATACATGTGTACAACACAAAGCCTGATACTGACATCACTACAAAGTAAATGTATGCTTCCTAGACAATATAATCTTATAATTCACATGATTCCTCCACTTATTTGTTCACACAAATTATAATCACTATGTCAGTTTAGAAGAAACTTGAAATATTGATACTTGAACCATTGACACAGGGTTCACCTGTGTCACTCCTGAACACTTAGAATAGGATATAGCCTTGCAACACAAATTGCAACTGAGAGGGATACGCTGGGGGAAACAGATCAACTGTACTGAGCACACATCTGAAAAGCTGTATGAACAATTACTAACTATAAAATTGATGAGCAAGATGCATATATTTGCTCATGTCTTTAACCACAGAGGTACAGGCAGGTGTATGTCATTGAGCTGGATGCCAGCACGGTCTATCCATTGAGTTTCAGGACAGCAAAAGTTACATGTTAAGAACCTCACTGTGCTACAAAAATAAATCAGGAAACAAAAATGATAGAATAAAGTGACAGTTCTTTACTGAAGTCCCTGCAAAGAATTATACATTCACTGCAGTTCTGTATTCATCCTGCATAAACATGAAGTGAACCAGTTCAAACAGCAACATTAATTAAATTTTACTAGAAGTGAATTCCTGTTTAAACAGTTAAAATAAACATGAAAATATTATTAATGTATATGTTGATCAGAAATAAAGAACATAGTTCAGGAGATATAGCCCAGGAGTTGAAAGATCTTGCTGGTCTTCCACATAATGGTGGTCAATTTCTAGCATACACATGTGGACCAACACCTGTTCATTTCCTCAAGATCAGGAGTTCTGAGGTCATCTTCTGACAATAGTAAAGATGAGGCACACATGCATATTCATGCACACATGTATAATACACTTATTTATTCAAAAATTTTAGAACAAACACAAGAGTGAGACAGAACATCATACACCTGCAATTTAATGACTCTGAAGAATCAGATAATATTGATGACATGAGCAAAAGCCATCTGGAGAAACAGAATATAATCTATATATTTTGCCAAATTTCAAAATGAAAGATGTGGATGAAGAGCAGCACAAAAGCATGTGCTTATTGAACAAAAGCATTTCAGGGGGCTTATTTGGTTTCTATTTCTACAATCAGGACAGAAAGGGCTTCACAGAAAAGTTTGGTCTAGAAAAACAAAAACAGAATGAATAAAGTTAAAAAATATAAAACCACCGGGTTTGCAAAAATAGCATAGGATTGAACAGCAAATGTGTGCACAGTATCTTATGTGATTGAGGGACAGAGTCCAAATGGGGAATGTATGGGAGCATGAGAAGAAAGCTGAAGGATCAGATTCAACCACATCACTGGAGACACCCAGAACAAAATTTATCCTGTCTAAAAGAAATGCAGAGGTAAAACTGGAGCAGGGATTGAAGGAATGGACAATGAAAACTCTTTCAATTGGAGACACACATTATAGACAAGCTCCAATCTATGACATTATTAAGGATACTCTGTGATGCTCCCACACAGAAGCCTTGCATAATTATCCATTGAGAAGCTCCACCCAGCAGCTGACTGAAGCAGAAGAGGAGATCCACAGTCAAAAATTACATAGAACTTGGTAACTCTGATGGTAGAGTTGGGGAAAGGATTTAAGGTTCTGAAGAGGATAGGGACTCCACAGGAAGACCAACAGGCTCAACTAACCTTGATCCTTGGGGACATTCAGAGACTGAGTTACAAACAATAACATATAGAGACTGGAAAAAAGACCATGGTCCATAAGTAGCAGATGTGCAGCTCAGTCTTCATGATGGTCCTCCAACTACTGTAGCAGGAGCTGTTCCTAAAGCTGCTATCTGTCATTGGAATCTGTTCCTTTAACTGGGCTGCCATATCTGGCCTCAGTGGAGATGATGCACCTAACCCAATAGAGACTTGATGCACCATCATGGGTAGCCAGGCGCCCACACCCTCTCAAGGGACAAATAAGTGATATTGGAGGGACTCTTTGAAGGCAGGTGACCTAGAGTAGGGACTCTACTAAGTTCATAGCCATTTTATTTATAACAACTTGAAAATGGAAAGAATCCAGATGCCCCTCAACCAAAATATGAATATAGAAAATGTGGTTAATTTATAAAAGGAAAAACTATTTAGCTGTTAAATACAAGGACATCTTGAATTTTGCAGGCAAATGGATACAGCTAGAAACTATCATTCAGAGTTAGGTAACCCAGACCTAATAGCACATACATGTATGTACTCACCTACAAATGTATAATAACCACTAAGTAGAGGAAACTCACACTACACTTCATAGACCCAAAGAAGCTATACAAGGGAAAAGGCCCAAATGAACATGGTTGAATCTCACTCAAAAGGGGGAATAAAGCAATAAAAGAAAACAGATGAATGAGAGAAAACTGGATGTTCAAGCAGATAAGAAAAAGGAATGGGGGAGAACCAGGAACAGGTGTGGTGAGAGACAACAGAGGGCCAGAGGGTGAAAATGAATCAAAATCTGCAGCTGGCTGGGGGGAGGGGGTACATTTAGGATGTGTCAGAGACCACAAATTGGAGGACAACAAGGAGTCTAAGGTTGATCTTAGTTGACATGCATAGCAGTTAGATATGGATGCAGAAGAGACCACATATGCAGTCAGGCAGGACCCCCAGTGGGGAGTTAGAGACACCAACCAATCCAAATACCTTTCTACCCAAAATTTGACCTGTCCACAAGAATGCAATCTACAACATAGATTCCGTACAACAGCAAAATAACCCTTTGATACCATCTTGTTGTTGTTGCTGTTCTGACTTGTTACTCTGCTGCTGTGATTGAATCATCTAAGCAAAACCATCTCAGGTAATAAGTGGTTGTTGTATATGGTTCTGTCAGATCACAGTCCATCATTTGGGAGCTTAGATTAGAAACTGAAGGCAAAAGGCATGGACAAACACTGTCTCCTGGCTTGTTCTCTTGCTTGGTCACTGTCTAATGCTCAGCCTGCTTTCTCATCCAGCACTGGCCTACTTGCTTAGGGATATTGTCAGCCTCAGTGGAAGAGCCTTCCTAATCAATCATCAACACTATCTCTCACAGACATAGCAACCAGCCATTCAGATGAGGGCACACCCTCGACTGAGGATCCTTCAGATGACTGTAGCTATGAAATATTGAAAATTTAAGACAACTATGACACAGACACAATAATAAATGAGGAAGTTGTAACAACTGAAAATGAATGAGCTAACCATATCAATCACAAGGGCCCCGCTACCACAAGAGGGAGTTGGAGTTGTGGCTGAGTAAGGACAAAATAGGAAGGGCACCTGGCTCAGAGCACTGTAATTGGGGGCTTAGAGGATGTGCTGACCTGGGGTGAGTTTCTTTAACCATGGGTTCACAGGCCAGTGCTACCAAAGAGGTGGCTAAAACAGCTGGAAGGTAGACAGAAAAGCAGATTGTCCCACACAACTGGAAATGGTCACCAACAAGACAAGACCTCTTGTCCAAGGAAGATATGCTAACTTTGTGAGACTTGATGAAGAATGACTTTCCATCTTATGACAGCTCCAAGTTCAAAACTATAGTCACATATGAACTGGGCAAAGGGTAGTTCAGGAGTTGGAAAATGAGATCTTTGTCTTTCTACCCTTTAAAATAAGGTAGGCAGAGCCTGATTTTGCCCTAGATGCTGTCTTGAAGAGCTCTCTGTCATGGACTAGTCAATGGTCCTGTTGTTAAGGATTTAACCCAAGGTGTGTGGCTAGAAACTAAATTGACTAGGGTGGAGTCTGTCTAATTTCCTCAGTCAGAGAATAACAAATTGCAACACACATAGCAGACAGCCACAAGGGGGGCGGTAGAGGCTACCCAGCACATTCCTCCACTTGGACAGAGGACAAAATGAAGATAGAATGGCAGCTGTGAGCCCTGTAGCAGGGCTCCAAGTCTTCCCAAAAATTAATACCAGAGGATCAACATCCACTATACCAGGCTCTGGAACATCTTTGAAGCACTTTGGGGCTGCGACTCTCCAGCGTATCCACTGTAGCAGGGTTCCAGGTTCAATTTAGTCATCTCCCTCCACATATACTCAAGAAAAACCTGAAAACCAAGGCACACAGACTCATATCTGGCAGACAAGCCACTGACACAGAAACAATGGTGGATATTAAAAACTGGCCTTTCATTCCTTAAGTTGGGAGTCCTGGGTGTCTTGGGGTTCTAGTCAATGCACTAACATGTTATGTCCAAGTCACCGAGACCCCAATGACCAACAAAGAGCCTATTGTAATGCAAACACATTGAGGTCTTTATTATGAGCTCTGTAATAAGAATGCTTGCCAGTCAGCCTCACATGAGATCAAAACTGACCGACCAGGTCTAGGGGTGCTGGGTATTTATTGCAGTTACAGTAAAATTGGGACATTAACATAAAGGTCAGTAACTTAATATTTTAAAAATTACATGACTGGCATAATCTGCAGGAACCAATCAAAGGGGCAAAATCATCTGACAACCATGATGGGTAGGCTAACTTTTTCACTGTAAGGTATATTAGTTATCTATACCCTTCAGTTGTACCTTGACTGGCTGTTGACAAGGGAGGTTTGTCATAGGATGTTTGTTTAAATGGACTTTGTGCACTCTCTAAAAAAAACTGATTGGGCTTTACAAACTCATCTTTGTGCCTGAGGTCCTGATTTTTGAAAGATGCTCCTGTTCAACCACAAGCCATGCATGGCAGTAGAAAAGGTAGTTTGTCCAAAGACCTACCTCACTATCTGTTACTACACTCTCTGGAAATGTTTTTCTGAGCAGGTACCCCACAGCTCTGGAATTTCAAAATATTAGGGTTTCAAAGGTAACTTCAATATTACAGCTTCTTGTTCCAGTATCTGGGATCCACACATGATCCTCTGTGCTCCTCAAGAGATTGGGTCACTTCACCAGCTCTTCCATCTATAGCACTGTAGGTTCTGGTTACTCTACTGCTGCTGCTGTTATTTCTGCTCATCCCATGGGACTGACATCTTCAATATGCTGGGTTCTTCCCCTTCGACTAGAATTCACTGTGTTCCTGTCATACACTCCCTTCACTATGCCAAGCCTTAGCTGCTCTGCATGAGATTCATTCATGCCTTAAAAACCAATACCACCTGAGTGATTCTCACAGATGATCAACTCCAGGTGCACAAGGTACAACCTTGGCTATCTCTGGAACACAACATCTGTTCCTCTCAGAAAACACTTACCAGAAGATGTCACCTCAGTGGTGCTGGTGTCTTCTTCATCATCATCACTAATTTTCTAACTACAGCCAACCAGCATCAATTGTCTCAGTCGTCCCTTCTATTCTTCCCTCTAAAGCAGAGCCACATGGACAAAGCTGCTCAGTTCCTCTGCCTGCTGAGGCTGGAACATGGCCCCTTCTATTACATCATCACCAGCTTTATATTTTTCAACAACTTCACTGTCTAAGCTCGGCTGTCCTTGAACTTGCTCTGTAGATTAACCTTGAACTCAGATCTGCATGGCTCTGTCTCCTGAATGCTGGGTAATATGTGTGTAACACTTTGCCTGTACCTAAGCTTTTCTTTACCTAAAACTTGTTCTGTACCAGGAAGACTTGAATCAGAGATCTGCTTGATGCTCATCTATTGGGATTTAAGGCATGTACCTCCATGCTTGTACTTAAGTATTTAATTTTAGGTCTTAAAATGAAAGCCCAAAATAGTAATCACAGTCCATCTATGGTCAGTTTCACACATACTGGTGACCCTTGTGTCATGAAAATGATGACCAGGTGGCAATTGAAAGATATAAAAATTTATAAAGGGTATGGAAAGTTTGGATGACCCCCTAGAGCTGAGCCAAGAATGCAGGCCAGCCAGTTCACTAGCTCCAGCTTCCAGGAACCAGCTGACCACAAAGAAAGCAGAACTAAAACTACAGGTCAGCTGGGGTCGTTGCAGGAACTGGCTGACCACAAAGTAGATGGTTGAGGAAGATTCAATTCCTGAGAAAAACATGTACAAGATGTTTCCCACATAGGGGACTGAATAATGGGCTGGGACTGTCCACTATTTTTATTATATTCTTCTTTGGTTTCCCATTCACACCCCTGGTTTGTGTTTTTTTCATTTAAATTCCCTTCTCCCCTGGCCTCGATATCAACACCCCTCATTATGAGTCTTGACCTCAGCCTGGCTGATTCCTGAAATAAAGTCTTTTTCTGTTTGCTGGCCTCGATCTTCCAAGACTAGAGTGAGGGTCTCCCCTTCTGGGGGTCTTTCAATAAGGCCCAACACAATACAGTTCTCCTTTATATAAGTCTGGGGGCATGTCCATAGGTCTGCCAGCCAGTAACTGGAGGCATCTCCAGTCATGCCCCTGCCTCAGATTCACAGGTGCCTCCACGCACTCACTGGTAGCCTGGAACATCTGCTTCCACCCACCTGACACTGTACCTGGAAGCTCCGGTCATCTCCCCATTCTTTGGCAGCGGTGATTGGATCACGTTGCGCGGTTTGTGACGTCAGAAGGAGCCCACTGATGCCACCGGGACCCCCGTGCTCCTCCCGTATCACCACAGCAGTGGCAGCGGAGGTTTCCAGGCTGAAATAAGTACTTACTAATACCAGTTTTAAAACACAAATAAACAAACAATTCACTTTGTTTTGTAAAAAAAAAGTAGGGCAAGTACAAAAAACAAAACACTGCCCTGTTCAATGTCCTTTATATATGTAGGTTGTCAAAAGAATCTGTAGCCCAGATTAAAGGTGGATCTGAACATCTCAAAAGAGCAAGATTAATAAAGGGTTTCTCACTTCAACAGTTGTAATTAAGAAATATGCCCCACAACCAGCAGGATTTCATTTAGGGTTAGGGGATTAGACAGTCATGGTTAGGATTAGGATAAGGGTTTTTAGAATTAGGTTTAGGAGGTTAGGAAATTCAGAGGTGAGGGTTAGGATATGGTTAGGCTCAGGGTTAAGGTTAAGGTGACCACCACTGCCCGGCAGAAATTAATTTTAATATTTTATTATTAACTCTTCTTGTTTTCCAATGCATTTTCACATCTAAAAACATTAAGTAAAAAGGGATATATACAGATGTATGTACTCGCCAGGTGGTGGTGTTGCATGCCTTTAATCCCAGCACTTGGGAGGCAGAGGCAGGGAGATTACTGAGTTTGAGGCCAGCCTGGTCTTCAGAGTGTGTTCCAGGACAGCCAGGGCTACACAGAGAAACCCTGTCTCGAAAAACCACACACACACACACACACACACACACACACACACACACACACACACACACAAACAGATGTATGTACTCACATACCACCTTCTCTAACCAGTATCAATGAAAATATTTGAGGTGAAAGTAAGACGGTTTAATTTAGCTTAGGCTAGCCTCAAATTCATTAGACAGCCGAGCTGGGTCTTGGTGTTATGATCTTACTGACTTATCTGTTGGGTTCTGAGATTAAAGGCATGCACCACCACAGGGAGCAGCATGTTTCCTTTCAACTTCCACGTCTAATAATTGGTCACTGGAACAATCTTTCCCTCTCATCTTCTTTAAAGGAAAGGCATCTGAAAGCACATTATGACCTTTTCTAGAAAGAACCAGAGCCAGGACTACTGAGTATCCTCTATCATCTTACTTTCGATTCCATTTCAATCATTGGACACAAATCATAATTACAGCCATCTCTGGGTCTCTTGTTCTGGAGGGTGTCCCATGATGATCTCCTGGCTGGGGACAGGGTGAGAGCAGGGAGGGCTCACTACTGTCTCCACGCTGCCTCCAGCCTGCATCTCCACTGTCTGTAGGTCTCCGGCCTGATGCAGGAGGTTAGGTCCAAGGACACAGAGTGTGGGCAGGAGGGGAGATTGCCTGCTCCCACTGCCACCTCCGCTTGTTCACTGCTGCTGTCACTGACCCATCTCTCCCAGGTGCTGCCCTGTCTCTCCATGCTGAGCTGGTCCAGGCCCATGCTGGGCTGCTAAGGAGCCAGCTGGCAAGGAGGTAGCTTGGTGTTTCAGGCAGGTTCCAGGAGAGCAAATCTCTTCCCAAGTGTTACAGCTCTCATGACAGAAACTCTCGGACATCAGGATGATTCTTGAACACTTTACTTCCCCTAAATAGAGCCCTTATATACAGTTTCAGGGTGGGTTAGGGTCTGGCAGCAGATGACGCCTATTGGCTTGGCCTGGAAGTTTGGAGATACCCCATCTGCATGTGGAAAAGCCTGGGGCACTGTTCCTTGTGACTGATGACCATAAACCTCTCTGTGACAGGGATTGTTGCAGGGCTGAAGCTGAGTGAAAAGAACCAGGGCCTGGGAGCAGAGGGAATTCCTGCCATCCAATAATGGTCTGGGGTTCCAAGCTCCTTCTCAACCAAGCACCCAGCTGTTTCTCACAGCCCACCACCCTACAGCCATCTTGTTGTGGTAAATATTACTTGGGGATTTCTAATCCTAACCCTAACCCTAACCCCTAATCTGATCTATCTACAAAAACAAACCTACACAAAGTGTAGAGGGAAGAATCCAACCCAAGGAGATTAATGATAGACATGAAAAAACAGGTAGTAAATAATCTTGTTATCTACAAAAGAAGGGAAAGCACAAACACACACCCCAACACCACCACCATGACCAGCAGAAGCAGTAACAACAACAACAAAATATCAGGAGATAACAATCACCATTCATTGACTCTCTCAATATCAATGACATAAGATGACTATAAAAAGACACAGGCTAACAGAATGGATGCTAACACAAACTTATCCTTCTATTGTGTATAAGATATATAGCTTGAGCTGAAGAGGATGGCTCAATGGTTAAGAGCACTGACTGCTCTTCCATAGGTCTTGAGTTCTATTCCCAGCAGCCACATGGTGGTTCACAACCATCTGTAATGGGGTCTGATGCCCTCTTCTTGTGTGTCTGAAGAGAGCAATGGTGTACTCATATACATAAATTAAATAAATAAATCATTAAAACATTAAAACTGTAAAAAAAAAAAAAGAAAGAAAAAGGAATGATAACCCAACATCAAGAATAAGCATTACTTCAGTGTAAAGGGTTGTAAAAAGTTATTCCAAGAAAATAGACCAAAGAAGCAAGCTGGGGTAGCCATTTTAAAATAATTTTTAAAAAATCAAAAAATTGGAGAAAGATACGACATATTCATCAAAGGGAAAAAACTACCATAGATGACATTTCAATTTTTAACATCTATGCCTTAAACATATGGTCACATACTCTTGTATAATAAAGAGTTTTAAAGTAAATATCACATGATGACCTTCATACATTATACTTACAAATTTCAGTACTCCATTCTCACCAATGAATAAATTCTCCAGACTGAAATTAAACAGAGAAATACTCCAGCTAACTGATAGCATGAACATGAATCCAGCTGAAATTTGGAGAACATTCTACCAAAATATAAGAGAATACACCTTCTGCTTAGCACTTCATGAAACTCACTTGTAAACTGCAAACATATTCAGACACATTGCAGGTCTCAATACATACAAGAAAGACAAGCTACCACCATGTATCTTATCAGATCATCATGGATTACAGCTAGATATCAACAAAACCAGAAAGAACACAAAGCTTACAAACTCATGGAAACTGCAACCTCACTACTGAGTGAAAACTAGGTTAAGACAGAAATAAAGGAAGAAATTAGAGACCTTATAGAAGTCAATGCCAATGAATATGCAACATGCAGAATCTTATGGAACACAAAGAAAATGATACTGTCTCTAAGATGAACGTTCATAGCACAAAATCTTTACATGAAAAAAATTGAAGAGCTCTCACACTGGCAATTTAAGCGCATACTTTAAAGTCTAGAACAGAAAGAAGTGAGTGAGCAATGAAGAAAAGAAGTAGACATCAAGATATTGTCAAATTGGGATCAAAATCCATAAAATAGAAAGAGGAGAATAGAAAGAATTAACGAAACGTGGAGTTGGTCCTTTGAGCCTTTTATTAGACAAAATAGAAACACTTATTAAAAGACAGAGAATATCCAAATTAATGAAATCTAAAATAAAAATGGTGACAAAATAACAGACAATGAAGAAAGCCAGAGAATGGTAAAGCCATAGTATTAAAATGCCTGTACACCACCAAATTAGAAATTCTAAAAGAAAAGGCTAATCTCTTCAATTTGTTCCACTTACCAAAGTTAAATCAAACTAAGGTAAATAACTTAAACAGACCTAAACAATTAGAAAAAGAGAAGCCATTACAAGTCTGCCAACAAGTAGAGTCCAGGTCCATGAGTTTCAGGGTAGAATCCTACCAGACTTCTAAAGAGGAGTTCATGAGAATACTCCTCAAAGTATTCAACAATATAGAAAGAGAAGAAACCTTAGCTGATTTTATTTTGTGAACACATGGTTACTCAAATATTCAAATAATATAAAGACCCAGCTACAAAAAAAAGAATTACAAACCATTTTCCCTTAAAACCACAGATGCAAAAATATTTAATAAAATAAGTTAAATTACATAGAAAACACTTCAAAAGATCATCCTCCATGATCAATGAGGCAGGCTCCATTAAAGAGATCCAGGAATGGTTTAATATAATGTGCATAATGTGTAAGAAAATAAAATGAGTGTTCATCTGATTAGATAATGAATGATTCTGTGACAATATTTAATCTCACTTTATGATAAAGTTCTTGGAGTGATTAAGGATACAAGGGACATACCTAAACATAATAATGTCACTTTACTGCAAAATTGTAACCAACATTAAATTAAATGGAGAAACATTCATATTAATTCCACTAATTCACAAAAAAGAGTAGGTGATCCATTCTCTCCACATCTATTAGAAATACTATCTAAAAGTTTAGCAACAGCAATAAAACTGAAGAAGATAAAGGTAATACAGATTAGAAAGGAGAAAGTAAAATTATCTTTTTTTTTTTTTTTTTTTTTTTTTGGTTTTTCGAGACAAGGTTTCTCTGTGTAGCCCTGGCTGTCCTGGAACTCACTCTGTAGACCAGGCTGGCCTTGAACTTAGAAATCCACCTGCCTCTGCCTCCAAAATGCTGGGATTAAAGGCATGCACCACCACTGCCTAGCCAAAATTATCTTTATTTGCAAATGATACAAGTGGACCAAAACTTCCCAAATGTAATTTCTAGAGCTGATAAGCCCTTTCAGCAACATTGTTGGATACATGATCAACTAAAAATACAAAGAAAATGCAGTGACATCACAAATGACTTTGCAAGTGCAAACAAAATAGACAGACATAATAAAGTTTGAATTGATTGTTGATGCTTGTCACATTTTTTTCCTCAGAATAAATAACCTCCAGTAACTCAGTGTGTTGGGTAAGATCTTACCAATTTCTTTGTAGTCACAGATTACTTTTGGTATTCTTGAGGATCTTCAAAGACAACTGTGATACACAAAGGGTTTAATAGATTGATTTCATGCTGAAGACTTTACTCTTATATGATACCAGAAAGTACACAACTGCGGGGCAGTGGTGGCACACGACTTTAATTCCAGCACTCGGGAGGCAGAGGCAGGTGAATCTCTGAGTTTGAGGCCAGCCTGGTCTACAGAGTGAGTTCCAGGACAGTCAAGGCTATACAGAGAAACCCTGTCTCAAAAAAGCAAAAAAAAGTATACAACTTGAACACATTGACTACATTTATGGGATTTCTCTGCATTACGACTTTATCTCATGGTTTCTAGGACGACTGCCACATGCAAAGGCTTTACCACATTGCTTATGAATAGCATTTCTTTCCAGAATGTATTCTTCTATGTTCATAGATGACTGTGTTGTGAAAAGGTTTTATCTCATTGATAAAATTTCTATGTATATCTTCAATATGTGTTCTGTTATATATTTAAATATGTCTATAATATACAAATGTTGGGAAGAAGCAAAAGAAACTTGCCGTAAGGACTGCCTTCTTGTTACCAACTTCCATTTAATCATAAACTGAAGTTAAGTTTAAGTTCCAGGTCATAGGAAACCTGTGTACTTAAAAATATCTGACCATCTTTTATTATTCATATTTTGTTACCTAAAACATAACAACTGTTCCTAACCATAATTTGTTATTCATGATTTATTTCTCAAAATATAATTCATGTTACTAACCACAAAAGAACAAAAAGTTGTGATAATGTAGACCATATAATCTACATTCTGTTTCATTTGTCATAAAGTAAAAACAAAAAATGTGATTGGGAGAAAAATGTAACTAACTTGGCACAGGACTTTGTGGTTTTGACTTTTGGAAGCTATATAACTTTCTGGTTCAGGGTAGGGTTGAGGCTGAGGTATTGCAGCTAAGCAATAATTTTGTAAGTATAATAATTTTTAAGTATAATTTTGAGTTCCTGATTTATCAGCAGTGACTTGATTACAATAAATTCTTATCATTTGCCTTGTCCTGTGTTTGAGTTGTGTTGGAATTCAGTGGACCCCATGATATAAAGGCTTTAGCACAGTATGTAACCACTGTCCAGTATAAATAGTTTCATAATGATGAAGAATACAGAGGTGTGTAAAGGCTTCATTATACTAAATATGTCCATTAGGACTCTGTGGGTGTGTCCTGAGTCATAGAGGGCGTGTTTAAGACTCAGGGGGTGTATCCTGAGACACAGGGGGATGTGTGTAAAACTCAGTGGGCATGTCCTGAAACACAGGGTGCATGTTTAGCACTTAGGAGATCAGTCCTGAGTCACAGGGGGATGTGCTTAAAACTGAAAGGGCATGTCCTGAGTCACAGGGAGCATGTTTGGGACTCTGTGGGCATGTTTAAGACTCAGGAGGCACAGGGCAGTGGTGGCTGGTGGTGCATGCTTTTAATTGCAGCATTTAGGAGGCAGAGGCAGGCAGATTTCTGAGTTCAAGGCCAGCCTCGTCTACAGAGTGAGATCCAGGACAGCCAGGGCTACACAGAGAAACCCTGTATCAAAAAACAAAAACAAAAACAAAAACAAACACACAAAAAGACTCAGGAGGTGTGTTCTGAGTCACAGGGGGCATGCTTAGACTCTAGCATGTATTGTGCAAAGGCCTGACCATATTAAATACACTCACAGGGTGTCTGTCTTAGTGTTTCCTTTGCTATGAAGAGAAATCATGAACAAGACAACTCCTATAAAAGCAACAGTTCAATTGGGACTAGCTTACAGTTTCAGAGAGTTAGTCCTTTTTCATCATAGCAGGAAGCATGGCAGGCATGCAAAAAAACATGACGCTGGTGAAGAAGCTGAGAGTTCTGCATCTTGATCCAAAGGCAGCCAGGAAGAGACTGTCTGCCAGGGAGCTAATAGGAGGGTCCATTCTGCACTGGATGAAACTTCAAAGCCCACCCCCACAGTGATGTACTTCCTCCAACAAGGCCACATCTCATAATAACTTCCTCTCACTCCCTGAGCCAAGCATATTTATACTACCACATTCCACTGCCTGGCCCACATATGATTGTGCAAACAAATGAGTGTATGAAGACCATATTTAAAAATAGCATAATACAAAATATGTGAGGTTCAAATTAAAAAGTCCTCATCATCTATAGAAGTTTAATAAATGTTGAAAGTCCAAAGATCAAAGTCTCTTCTGAGATTTATCCAATCATGTAACTATAATCCCCTATACTTTGAAAAAATAGCACATAATATCCATCCAAATTCACAGGATATAGGTCACTATTACTAAATGCCTTTGTGAGGAAATACTGGGAAAAAAGAAGACCAAAAGCCAGCAAGGCAAACTCCAAACTCTGCATCTGCATGTCTGATGTCAAGTGTTCATCAGATCTCCAACTCCTTCCTGCCCTGCTCACTGCAACACAATTCTTTCTCTTTGGCTGATTATATTTCCTGAAAGTAGTTTTCCTGAGAAGGTATCCAATAGCTCAGGAATCTCCAAAGTAACTTCAAAATTACAGCTTCTTGTTCCAGTATCTGGGATCCACAGATGATCTTCTCTCCCCCTCAAAAGAAGCTGGGTCTCTCTCCAGCTCTTCCCTCTATAGGACACTAGGTTCTGCTTGACTCCATTCTACTTCTGCTGCTGTTCTTTCTGCTCATCCTACGGGACTGACATCGTCAACATGCTGGGTTCTTCTGTGACAAACAATCTTCACTGTGTTCCTCTCATGCTCCCTTCATGGTGCCAAGCCTCAGCTGCACTGCATGAAACATCCATGCCTTAAAACCAGTGCCACCTGGGTGAGTCTTACACAGGAAGGAGTCAAGCTGCACCACAAGAGACAATCTTGGCTACCTCTGGAATACAACTTCTTTTTTCTCTCAGAAAACAGTCACCAGCAGATGTCACCTCACTGATGCTGGTTTCTTTTTCATCACCACTAATTTTCTAACTATATGCAACCACCACCAATTGTCTCAGTCATCCCTTCTATTTTTTCCTCTGAAAGAAGAGCCACATGGACAAAGCTGCTGAGTTCCTCTGCTTGCTGGGGCCCAAACATTGCCCCTTCTATTACTTCATCACCAGCTTTATATTTTTCAACAACTTCACTGCCTAAGCTCGTCTGTCCTTGAACTTGCTCTGTAGATTAAACTAGAACTCAGATCCAAAGGGCTCTGTCTTCTGAATGCTAGGTAATATGTGTGTAACACTTTGCCCATAAATAAACTTTTCCTTACTTAAAACGTGTCTGTACCAGGAAGACTTGAATCAGAGATGTGCTTGATGTTTATCTGGGATTTAAGGAATATACTCCATGCCTGTACTTAAGTATTTTATTTTAGATCTTAAAATGATAACCCAGAATACTAATCACAATTAATCAATTGTCAACTTCACACATACTGGTAACTCTTGTGTCCACATGAAAACAACAACTAGGTAATAATAATGCCTAACACGATACAGTTCTCCTTCATACAACTTCACATCCGTAAGTTTAGGTGGATGGAATCTTACACTAATGTCATCATTCCTTTAATACCATTTAATATCACTGATTACAGAATTTAGCTTCATTCAACTTCCTGGTTAGATTTTCTCTTTTGACCTAACATTTTATACTTTTTCTTTCTAAGATTACTATGCTTACTCAAATCATCATGAGACTAAACATAGGTCAAAGGCTTTGCTGGCTTCACTGAGACTTCCTTTGTCAATGCAATGAACATCAACCTCTTTACCTTATCTTCAAGGACACTCTACAGAAAAAGGGCAAAAGGCAGCAACATTCTTCTGCAAAACATCATAAAAACTATACACAAAGTTCAAATCACCCTCAGTACATATGTGTTCTACTAGCATGGCCCAGTAAGTTCCAATTAACGCATATGAAATCCAAAGTCTAAAAATTCACATTGCTCCATAAAACAAAACAAAATACCAGGTCAGGCCTATCATAGCAATGCTTAAGTCTGGGGAACCAAATTCTGCCTTAGATAGAATTTCCATTGCTAAGAAGAGACATTGTAACCAAGGCAACTGTGTTAAAGGCAAATATTTAATTGGACCTGGCTTGCACTTTCAAATGTTTAGTCCATTGCCATCATAGCAGGAATGTCAGCATGCAGGCAGCCATGATGCTGGAAAAGGAGCTGAGAGTTCTGCATCCTCATGTGAAGGCATCCAGGAAGAGACTGTCCTCCAGACAAGTGGTAGGAGGGTCTGTTCTGTACTGGCCTGAGCTCCAAAGACCACCACACTAGGAATTCAATTCCTTCAAAAAGGTAACATCTACTCCAACAATGGACATCACTTAATATTGCCATTACTTAGAGTCAAACAAATTAAGATCACCACAATTTATTTCTAATATAAATTCTTTTATTCTTTTAAAAATACTTAGAACATGCAGAGGCATTAACATGTTGACTACTTTCAGAAGGTTTCTCTCTCATATGTGTTCATTTCTGTATTCAGAAACCACTGTGGCACATAAACCATTTCTCAACTTTAGAACAATCAAAAGGTTTCTGCTCAGTTTGTGTTCTTTTCTGTCTTTGGAGACTACAGAGATATGCACAGGCTTTACCACATTCACTCTATTCATACGGTTTCTCTAAAGCATATGTTTTTTTAAGTGTTGGGACAGTACAGTGACATGCAAAGGCTTTATCACATTGACTACATTCATAAGGTATCACTCTGCACATTTTCTTTTGTGTATTTCGAGATTACTGTGTTATGGAAAGGCTTTACCTCATTCATGACATTCAGTTTCTCTTCAGTATGTGTTCTTTTATGATAACGGAGACCACTGTGCCATGAAAAAGCTTTACCACATTGATTACATTGATAAGGTTTCTCTCCAGTATGTGTTCTTTTATGATATTGGAGAGCACTGAGCCATGAAAAGGCTTTACCACATTGATTACATTGATAAGGTTTCTCTCCAGTGTGTGTTCTTTTATGTCTTTGGAGAGAACTGTGACATGAAAAGGCTTTACCACATTGATTACATTCATGAGGTTTCTCTCCAGTATGTGTTCTTTTATGGTTTTGGAGATTACTATGATACGAAAAGCCTTTACCACATTGATTACATTCATAAGGTTTCTCTCCAGTATGTGTTCTATTATGACATTGGAGACTATGGTGACATGAAAAGGCTTTACCACATTGATTACATTGATAAGGTTTCTCTCCAGTATGTGTTCTTTTATGATATTGGAGAGCACTGAGCCATGAAAAGGCTTTACCACATTGATTACATTCATAAGGTTTCTCTCCAGTATGTGTCCTTTTATGTCTTTGGAGATTACTGTGCCATGAAAAGGCTTTTCCACATTGATTACATTCATAACGCTTCTCTCCAGTATGACTTCTTTCATGTCTGCAACAATAATGGGCACATGTGAAAGCTTTACCACATTCATTAGCCTGATCAATCATTTTATTAATATGAATAAATTTTACAGTTGGTCTAATAATAAAGAACACTCGGATCTTAAGGTTTTATCACTTTGATGTTCACGGTTGTACTTGCTCACTGTGGGTTGCTTTACTTCTTTGAAAATACCTGTGACCATAAGAATATTTACTACATGGCTCATATTTATAGCCTCATTTTTCTATATGAGATTTCTATATGTTGTTTTTAACATATCAAAAGAAATATGGGATAACTCAGAGCATTAAAACACTGATTGCATTCTTAGATTTTTCTGTAGTGTGCATCACACAACAGCAGCACTGTGAACCAGGATGAACAGTGGCATTTCCAAACTTCTAGTACATATAGAGATTTTCTGCAATGTGACTTTGGGGATGTTCCCAGTAAAGTCAGAAAATCAATTAACTGCAAACAGCTATCATATTCAGCAAGTTTACCAAAGGCAGAATACTACATATCTTCTCATTGTTCTGAAACAGATAGAGGTACATTTTTCCTTTTGATATCCCTAGGCTCACATGGTTTCATCCATTCTGACACTTGATATACCCATTAAAAAAGAAGAATAACTGAAAGCTTTTCACATTGAATGCACACACATTGACTTTTTGTTCATTGTAGATATGATTAATGTTTCTCCAGGACAAAATTCTTGATTTTCATAAACCTACCACACTATAAACTGAATAATTTCACTAGAATAATATGTCCAATTTTATCATGGAGTATTTGCTTATTAGAAGGTTATGGATACATGTTTATTACTATTCAATGTGCAACATCTAAATATTATGAGACTACACAAATTGGTAGTTCCACAACATAGTTCTAATGTAGATACAAATCAAATAAAGGAATCTCTTAAGACATTGTTTCCTTCTCTTCTTTCTTACAGAAATGCCTTGCAATCACCAGTCAGATAACATTGAGGTACATAGTTGTGGGAGAAAATTATAATCATAGCTACAATAAAATGACTGATATTTTACACACTTGCTTTCTTTTATAGCTTCCAGATCATATTAAAATTTTCTCACAGGCATATTTGTATCAGCTGAGACATTAAAATTACCTTTCATGACTTCTAGAAGTTTGACATTGTTCTTCAATATGGTGGACTTTCAACTTATAGCCTGAAACCAAGGTACCAGAAAATGTATGATATGGTATTGGAATTAGGCAAAATTTAAGTTACTCTGAATTTTCACAGCAATGAGCCTGATTTATTCAACTCAATGTTACTTGTTCTCTATTGAAACAAGAGATGATCATCAGTAACCCAGAAACATTTTTCCCTTATTTTGAAAAGCAAAAGAAAATTCACAGTCTTACCTATAGCAGTGAGGTTCCAGTAGGTCTCCAGCATCACATCTTTGTAGAGATTCTTTTGGGAAGGATCCAGCAAATTCCATTCTTCTGCAGTGAAGTCCACATGCACATCATCGTAAGTCACTGCATCCTAAAATATCACATACATGTATACAACAGAAAGTCTGATACTGACATCACTTCAAAGCAAAGTTATGCTTCCTGGACAATATAATCTTATAATTCACATGATTCCTTCACTTATTTGCTGACACACAAATTATAATATAATCACCATGTCAGTTTAGAAGAAACTTGAAATATTGACACTTGGACCCTTGACACAGGGTTCACCCGTATCACTCCTGAACCCTTAGAATAGGATAAAGCCTTGCAGCACAAATGGCAACTGAGAGGGACACACAGGGGAAACAGGTCAACTCTACTGAGAAAACATCTGAAAAGCTGGATGAAAAATTACTAACTACAAAAGTGATGGGCAAGCTGTGTGTATTTGCTCATATCTTTAATTGCAGAGGTACAGGCAGGTGTATGTCATTGAGCTGGATGCCAGCACCGTCTATGCAATGAGTTTCAGGACAGCAAAACTTACATGTTAAGAACCTCACTCTGCTACAAAAATAAACCAGGAAACAAAAATGCTAGAATGAACTAACAGTTCTTTACTGAAGTTCCTACAAAGAATTATACATTCACTGCAGTTCTGTATCCATCTTGTATAAACATAAAGTGAACCAGTTTAAACAGCAACATTAATTAACTTGTACTAAAAGGGAATGTATGTTTAAACAGTTAAAAATTAACAGACAAAATTATTAGTAATGTATATATTTTGTTTTATTGTTTTTTTTTTTTTGTTTTGTTTTGTTTTTTCCGAGACAGGGTTTCTCTGTATAGCCCTAGCTGTCCTGGAACTCACTATGTAGACCAGGCTGGCCTTCAAGTCAGAAATCCACCTGCCTCTGCCTCCCAAGTGCTTGGATTAAAGGCATGTGCCACCACCGTGTGGCAGTAATGTCTATGTTGATCAGAAATAAAGAATGTAGTTCAGGAAATGTAGCTCAGGTGTTGAAAGATCTTGCTGGTCTTCCACATAATGGTGGTCAATTTCTAGCATACACATATGGACCCACACCTGTCCATTTCTTGAAGATCAGGAGTTCTGAGGCCATCTTCTGACAACAGTAAAGATGAGGCACACATGTCATTCATATTCATGCATCCAGCCATAATACACTTATTTATTCAAAAATTTCACAACAAACATAAGAGTTAGGCAGAACATCACACACCTGCAATTTAATGAATCTGAAGCATCAGATAATATTGATAACGTGAGCAGAAGCCATGGGGAGAAATAGAATATAATGTATATATTAGGCCAAATTTCAAAATTAAAGATGTGGATGAAGAGCAGCACAAAAGCATGTGCTTATTGAACAAAAGTATGTCAGGGGGCTTCTGTGGTTTCTATATCTACAATCAGGACAGGAAAGGCTTCACAGGGAAATTTGGTCTAGAAAAACAAAAACAGAATGAATAAAGTAAAAAATATAAAACCACAAGGTTTGCAAAGTAGCATAGCATTGAACAGGAAATGTGTGCACAGTATCTTATGTGATTGAGGGACAGAGTCCAAATGGGGATTGGATGGGAACATGAGAAGAAAGCTGAAGGATCAGATTCAACCAGAGCACTGGAGACACCCAGAACAAAATTTATCCTGTCTAAAAGAAATACAGAGGTAAAGTTGGAGCAGAGACTGAAGGAATGGCCAATAAAAACTCATTCCATGGGAGACACACAAGGACAAGCTCGAATCCATGAGATTATTAAGGATATTCTATGATGCTCCCACATAGGATCCTTGCATAATTGTCCATTGAGAGGCTCCACCCAGCAGCTGACTGAAGCAGAAATGGAGATCCACAGTCAAACATTGCATGAACCTTTGTAACTCTGAGGGAAGAGTTGGGGAAATGATTGAAGGCCCTGAAGAGGACAGGAACTCCACAGGAAGAGCAACAGACTCAACTAACCTTGATCCTTGGGGACATTCAGAGACAGAGCCACAAACAATAACACACACAGGCTGGACAAAGGACCCTGGCCCATATGTAGCAGATGTGCAGCTCAGTCTTCATGATGGTCCTCCAACATTTGTACCAGGAGCTGTCCCTAAAGCTGCTGTCTATCTTTGGAATCTGTTCCCTTAACTGGGCTGCCACGTCTGGCCTCAGTGGAGAGGATGCACCTACCCCAATAGAGACTTGATACACCATCATGGATACCCAGGGGCCCACACCCTCTCAAAAGTCAAACAGGAGGTACAGGAGGAACTCTGTGAAGGCAGGTGACATAGAGTAGGGTCTCCACTAAGTTCATAGTCATTTGATTTATAACAGCTTGAAACTGGAAAGAATCCAGATGTCCCTCAACCAAAATATGAATATAGAAAATATGATTCATTTACAAAATGAAACATTATTTAGTTATCAAATACAAGAATATCATGAATTTTGCAGGCAAATGGATACAACTAGAAATTATTATCTCAGTGAGGTAACCAAGATCTAAAATCACATGCATGTATGTACTCACTTACAAGTGAATAATCATAAAATACAGGAAACCCACACTACACTCCATAGACCCAAAGAAACTAAAGAAGAAGGAAGTCTGAAATGAACACAGTTAAATCTCACTCAGAAGGGGGAGTAAAACAATCATAGGAAGCAAATGGAAGAGAGATGGATGAGAGAGCAGACAAAAAATGGGAATTGAGGAGAACCAGGAAAGGTGTGGTGAGAGACAACAGAGGGCCAGAAGGAGAAAATGAATCAACATCTGCAGCTGGGTGTTGGGGCTGGGGTACATTTGGGATGTGCCAGAGACCATAAAAAGGTACCAAGGAGTCTAAGGTTGATCTTAGCTGAGATGCATAGCAGTTAGATATGGACACTGAAGAGGCCAGCTCTTGCAGTCAGGCAGGACACACAATGGAGAGTTAAAGACACCAACCAATCCTATTGTCTTTCTACCCAAAATTTGTCCTGTCCACAAGAATACAGTCTACAACATAGATTCTGTAAAGCAGCAATATTAGGCTGTTGTTGTAGTTCTAACTTGCTACTCTGCTGCTGTGATTGAATCCTCTAAGCAAAAGCATCTCAGGTAATAAGCGGTTGTTCTACGTGGTTCAGTCAGATCACAGTCCATCATTTTGGGAGCTTAGATTAGAAACTGAAGGCAAAAAGCATGGACACACACTATCTCCTGGATTGCTCTTTTGCTTGGTCACTGTCTCATGCTCAGCCTGCTCTCTCATCCAGCCCAGGACCACTTGCTTAGGGATATTGCTACCCTCAGACAAAGAGTCTTCCTAATCAATCATCAACACTATCTCTCACAGACATAGCAACCAGCCATTCTGATGAGGACACACCCTCTAGAGAGGTTCCTTCAGATGACTGTAGCTCTGAAATGCTGAGAACTGAAAACAACTATGACAGACACAATAATAAATGAGGAAGTTGTTACAACATAAAACCAATGATTTAACCATATCAATTACAGGAGCCCCAGCCACCACAAGAGGGAGTTGGAGTTGTGGCTGAGCAAGGACAAAATAGGGAGCTCACCTGGCTCACAGCAGGGAAGGATTCACTGGAGTGGGGAGCTCAGAGGCTGTGCTGACCTGGGGTGAGGTGTCTTTAACCCTGGGTTCCCAGGCCAGTTCTACCAAAGAGGAGGCTAAAACAGCTGGAAGGTAGACAGAAAAGCAGATTGTCCCACACAACTCAAATGACCACCAACAAAGGACAGGATCTCTGGTCTAAGGAAAATATGCTAAATTTGTGAGAATCGATGAAGAACAACCTTCCATCTTATGACAGCTCCAAGTTCAAAACTACAGAGTCACATATGAACTGGGCAGAGGGTAGTTCAGGAGGTGGGAAATGAGGTCTTTGTCTTTCTACCCTGTAAAACAAGGTAGGCAGAGCCTGATTTTGCCCTGAATGCTGTATCGAAGAGCTCTCTGTCATGGACTAGTCAATGGGTCTAGAAGGATTTAACCCAAGGTATGGGGTTAGTAACTAAATTCATTGGGGTAGTGTCTGTCTCATTTCCTCAGTCAGAAAATAACAAAATGCTACACACAAAATAGATAGCCACAAGGGGACATAAAGGCTACTCAGTAGATTGCTCCACTTAGAGGAGAAAATGAAGATAGGAAGGTAGCTGTCAGCCCTGTAGCAGGGTTCTAAGTCTGTTCTAACCTCCCCAGAAATTAAGATAATGGACATACCACCCCCTACACCAGGCTCTGAAACTTTTTCCAAGCCCTTTGTGGCTTCAACTCTCCAAGGCATCCACTATACTTTGCTTCCACAGTTACTTTAGTCATCTCCCTCTGCAAATAATCAACAAAAAATCCAAAAACCAAGGCACACAGACACAAATCTGACAGATAAGACACTGACACAAAGAACAACAATGACACTTCAGCCTTCAGTTAGGATTCCTTAAGGTTTCAGGGTTGCAGTCCATGCACCAAGATGTTGTGCCCAAGTCACTGGGACCCCAGAGACCACCAAGAACCTATTGCAATGCAAATACACAAAGGTCTGTACTTTGAGCTCAGTAACAAGGATTCTCCACAATCAATCTCACATCAGGTCCAAACTGAGAGACCAAGTCTAGGGGTGCTGAGTATTTATTGTAGTTACAGCAAGATTGGGCATTAACATACAGGTCACCAACTTAATTTTTTAGAAATGGCATGTCTGGCATAATTTGCAAGAACCAAACAAGGAGATAAAACCATCTGACAACTATGATGGGTAGGATAACTTTTTTTCCTCTTTAAGGTTTACTAGTTATCTATTTGTAGCTAAACCCTGCTGTTGTACCTTGACTGGCTGTTGATAAGAGGGTTTAGTTATAGGATGTTTGCTCAAGTGGACTTTGTGAAATCTCAAAAACAGAGTTGGTTGGACTTCATAAACTCATCTTTTTGACTAAGCCCCTTATTATCAAAACATACTACTGTTTACCTGGAAGCCATGCCTGACAGTAGAGCAGGTACTTTACCCAAAGACCTACCTCACTGTCTGTTACTGCAAACCCTAATATCAGTTTCCCTGACAACTGGCACAGAAGACCAGTGGCCTCACCTTTGGAAAAGAATATTAGTGGAAATTACCTCTCCCCTTGTGCATGCCTCCTAAAGATACTGCAGACAATCCCCACTTGCCCTTCCTTTCCTGCCTCATCCCTGTATCATAGCACCCACTTGGGCAGATACTTCCTGTTCACCCACATGCCATGTCTGAAAGGACACAAGGTAAACTTTCTTTAGATCTACCACACTATTTGTTATCTCAAATGCAATTTTCACAATTTTACTGTACTAACCAACAGAAGGAGCTTAACATCGCTAATGACAAAGTCTCCTTGTAGATTACTAAGATCATCTCTTCCTGCTCACCTCTTCTCCCAGCTTTCAACATTAGCAAGCATTCCCTCTTGAACATAACAAACAAACATGTCAATAAAAAAAGCACCACTCAGCCAAAGCTCTTTTCAAATCCATACATAAAACAGTAACCCATGAACAAAACTCCCACCCAAACAAGACAAATCCAAAATCATTATCCAAATCAATAATCACTTCAAACCCAGATGACTAGACACCACCATTGGAATATAATAAATAACAACCAGGAAAATATGTCAGCAAGAAATCCAAGCTAACCTATCACAGCAGGGCCTGAGAAATTAAAAAGCAGATATGGTACAAAAGAGGTTGTTTGGGAACAGGAAGATGAGTGAGAACCTGGGGGAGGGATAGCGGCACAGAAGAGGACCTGCAGACAGGCAGACCGACAGGGAGCAGAGAGACCTGAGAGTAGAGAAAGAGAATAGAGAGGGGCATGTGCAGAGAACAGAGACAGGGAACAAACAGAGAGAGTTGTGTAGCTGGTGGTCCCTGTATATAAAGCACACCTGACAACAGCAGCAGGTGATGGAGGCAGGGAAAGACTAAAGCAGTTGCTAAGTCCCTGAGAGCAGAGCATTGAAATTACCTGTGCACTGACAACCACAGAGGTAAGGTTCACAGAGGGAACAGGAAAGGAAGAGAGGGTCTCAGACATTAAAGATGAATAAAACAAAATGGATACATCTGTCAATAATAAAAAAAGGTTGAGTCTAAAAGTTTCCTGGCACTAAACAACTAGGACAACTAGGAATTCCAAATGTTTTGGGCAGATTCAGAATCAGACAAGATAGTGAAGTTACCCAGAGGTCACCTCCTGATCTAACAAGTGAGGAGCATCACCAGGGACCTCACAGGTGGTCACATCTAGCTGATGCTTCCCATGCAGCCCTAGAGAGGATCCAGCACCCCAGCTCCCACTGCTCAGCCGCCTGCCCCTGCCCATTGTGGGCCGTGATCCTGTGCTCACCATGACTCGATTTCAGAGCTTCCCTGAGGTCTCCACACAGCACCCACAGCAGAGCTCAGAGCAGGGCACAGATGACCATTCAAGCCTGCACAGGAACAGGAAACTTGCAGAGTGGCACCCAGAAGAATCGGCCTCCTTTTCTGATTGGCAGGTCTGCCAGGGAGCCTTGATTGGCCAGTGAGTCTTACCGCTCCTCAAGGTTAAAGTGTGCTTCTGGGCCAGGGTCAGATGTTTTCTAGAGCTGAGGAGGGGTTTGCACTCCATTAGCTTTGGTTTCTGTCTTCAAAGAGGAACCTCACCCCACCCAGCCCTGGGAGAGAACCGAGCATTGCAGCTCTGGCTGTTCAGCTGCCTGCACCTCCCCTCTGAGAGCAATGATCCTGCAGTTACCAGGACCTGACTCCATACCTTACCTGAGCTTTCCTCACAGCACTTGCCTTCTTCTTCCTGTCATCAAGGTGAACAGCTTCCATAGCTCAGTACTCAGTGTGCAGTGTAGGTATCAATCTGACCCACAAGTCAATGTATGCACTGGTTATTTCTTTAGAATTCTGTCTAAACTCCACCCCAGTTACCTGGCAACAGCCAGGTATGCTCCTCCTCATGGTTACCTGGCAAAAGCCAGGTAGGACTGACCCCCTGTAAAGGTGGCTGCTTACCCCTTCCTCTCCCTTTTTATCTCTTGCTCTCTCTTTATCTTGCCATCTTAGGTTCATCAATTGCCCACTCTCTTCCATTCCCTTCTCCCCTCTTTCTCCACATGCTCAAGCCAGGCCTCTACTTTTCTACATTCTGCCTCTCTCTGTCTTTGCTTGCCTCTACTACCCTCTTAACTCCCCTCCCCATGTCATAAATATACTATATTCCATACTATAATGTCATCTGGCTGGTTCATCAGGGAGAAAAGATATCTCAGCATGTCTGCAGAGACATCTCTTTACCCGACACCTCCCCCACATACATAGAAAACATTCAGTCTCTCTTTAAAGAGGTAACTGTGGGGAGCAGCATACCTGGTTATCACCAGGTAACTGTGAGGTAGAGTTTTAGACAGAATGCTAACACTAAAGAGGGATTTTAGGAATCAAGAATCTAGTTTTGTTTCTTCATGCAGGGCTCAGGGAAACTGCAGCTTCCTTTCACCAGATGACAGGTATCAATCAACCCTGAAGAAAAGCCAGAATCAAAAGGGAAACACAGGTGAGCACTATTGTTAGCCAGTACATCTTCATTAGTGTAATAGTGGAGAAAACAACAGTTGTTTAGTACAGGTTCTGTAGATAAACATAGCTCAAATCATAGAATAAATCTTTGTATACAGAAATGCTATTTAATAGAATGTCCCAATAAATGCTGTTTGACAAGGGAAATTAGATCAAGGAAATCAAGAACTGGTTGATTTCATGCTGCAAGATATTACAGCTGATATTCAGTGTATGCCAGAATTCTGAAGAAGTAAGTACTTACTAATACCAGTTTTAAAATGTAAATAAACAAACAAATCATCTTTGTTTTGTACAAAAAAGTAGGGCCAATAAAAAAAACAAAAACACTGCCCTGTTAAATGTCCTTTATATATGTAGGTTGTCAAAAGAATCTATATTCCAGATTAAAGGTGGATCTGAACATCTCAAAACATCAATATTAATAAAGGGTTTCTCACTTTAAAAATTGTAATAAAAATATGCCCCACAACAAGCAGGATTTGAGTTAGTGTTAGGGGATTAGACAATCATGGGTAGGATTAGCATAAGGTTTGTAGAATTTGATTTAGGGGGTTAGGAAATTAAGATGTGAGGGTTAGGATAGGGTTGGGTTCAGGGTTAAGGTTAATGTGGTCACCATTATTCTTTATGGTCCCACTGAGTCAATATTATCCCTATTACACAAAGAAGAAATATTGTTGGGAGCCGACTTTTAGCAGAAAGTGGCTAGATCAACTTTGCAGCCATCTGGAACCATGCACCCTGATGAAAGACTTGGTTTTCAAAAGCATATAACAGCTGAAGCACACTCTGATAAGAATATTGTTTATCCCACATAGCCTGTTTTGCTGTTTATTGACCTCAGCTGCATGGTGCACATGGTAAAGTGTTTTCACCTGTGTTCTCCTGCTTGTGTTTATAAATACCCCAGATTTCCTTTCAATAAGTGAGACAGGGTGAGAGAGGGGGGGGACGAGACTTAAGACCTGACCACACACCCTGTCTTGTCTCCAGTATTTGTGTCTCCTGCCCCTCCGGCCTCACTCTCTCTCTTGACCAGAGCAGTAAGCCCCCAAAGTGTTGAGGCAGAGTGCAGCCCTCAACAAAATATCAGGCCTAAAATGTATTCATTTTATATCTTAATGGTTTGTTTTATTCTTATTCTAATAGCCTCTCTCTTACTTAGAGAAAAACTTCTCAAAAGAAACTAAAAGTTTTCCCAGCCATTTGCCTCCAAAACTAGCATACTGACAAAGGAAGCAAAGACTTTGATATTCACAGAACCCCACAGATAATCAAAGGATAAGTTGTCAAGAGCCACACAGCCTGCTGCCAGCAAAGAACATTTATGCTACCCTATGCTGGGTCTCACTGTCAGCTATTGCTGCAGTTAATTTTCTTCTGAGATAAAATCCTCTCAGTATTCTTCTGCTCTAGACATGTCTGGTTTAACTTCTTCCCAACCTAAAAATATGCTTATTAAAGATTTCTCTGTGAAGTTTTCACTTGACATTGAAAATTCAGAAAGAGAAAACCCACACAAGCAATAGACACAAATTTATGGTTTATAAATTTTGACTTTTTATTAATTACATGTAGAATATATACCTGAGACATGATTTGTTATTCATATGATGTACTTAATAGCAAATGAATTACAAGTAAATTAAATTTGTTAACTTGACCCTAGTTCATTTTGTTCCTGATGAAAATAAAAATTGATATGAAAGGACAAAAATATATTTAATCAATATATCCACACAGGTAGAATAAATATAAAATGATAATATTGGTCTGAAACTTTCCTTGGAATAGGAACAACTGGAAGCAGCAGCCAGGTACATTTTTTGAATTGTGAATTCCCTCCCCATTTCACCATTGTTTTGCAGGGAGGATTCAGTCCTGCATGGTGGAAATCTGCTAGGTAGCCATGTTGGTCACAAGTTAGTCTTTGGGCTTACTCTGTTGCTGACCTCCAATTCCTCTGTCATTTTCATGTGAATTTAGTCAAGGACAACTTTATATGAATAACAGAAACAGCTATGATGTACTGTACTGAATATCTATCTCCTCAGAGCTAAGCTCCATAAAGGTTATCACAGCTGATCTGCACAGTCACCATGTAAGAGAAGTCCTAGTATCCTCCTTTGTGTATAAGGAGACCAAGGCTCAGAATGGTTCCTCTACCCCATCTGAATTCTCACAGGAATTAAGTAGCAAAATGAAAAATCAAAGTCAAACCTGAATGTTAAAAGAATGTTTACCGTAGTACATTTTTCTGTTTGTTCATTGGGCTCCTAGATGGCATTTCTGAAAGCAAATCCCAACTGCAATTCATGATCCCCATACACCTGAGGCTTTTCAATAAATCATAAACACTGCAGACTGCTGCAGAGGCAAGAAGAGGTTCAGACTGCTGCAGAGGCAAGAAGAGGTTCAGGCTACTTTTCTCAGCTTCCTATCCTGATGTCAAAGGTGCCCAAGGTCTGGACCCTATTCTAGTTTATAAAGCAAGATGGATGATTCATTTTGACAAAATAGTGTGAGGTGACAATGTACAGCTAAGAACAGTATTGATTTAAACTTATGGAGTGTTTTCTGGAAGTTTCCATGTAGCATTGTTGGATTAGTGCTGATACACACACACACACACACACAGACACACATACACACAAATACACACACACACAATTTTCTGAAGTGGACTATAGTTGCAAGTAACTGAAACCATGGCTAAGTGTACTAAATATTACTCCAAATATGCCTTAAAATGTCTGATTCTGGTTCAATTGGTAACCAAACTAAACTCTGCTCCTCTGCAAGAGCAGCAAGCACTCTTAACAATTGTGCCATCTCTTTAGCCCCAGCTTATTCTGAAAGTAGAACTTAATAGATCCCTTGACCTTTTCCCCTAAATAACAAATAAAACAACTCAAGTGTTAGACACTCCACAGGTTACCTCACCAAGTAATACTAAGATTGTCTAAGTGAAATTGCCCTTTACTGGTTAACTGATTGCTAATACTAATGGCTAATTTAGATGGCTTTTTTTCTGCAGGTACCCTTGCATGCCAGCAGAGGGCATCAGATCCATTTGTCATGAGCCACCATGTCTTTTCTGGAACTTGAACACTGGTTTTCTGAGCCATCTCACCACTATCTGTTTACTGGTTAACTGCCCAAAAAGCAAGGACTTAAAAATTGGATCAACTAGTTAATCAAAAAATAGTTGAACAAGTGACATGGCAAGACCACATTTTTGTGAGGAAAGAATGGGTTGCAGAGTGCTCTTTCTACATGATCCTGAATCATTTAGGTTTGGGCTCCTCTGCAATGTTCCACTATTTTTTATGTTATGTATCCTTGACAACCCCTCACCCCCCTTCTCACTCCTCTGATATATGGTTTTTGCTTTTTAAAAAGCCCCTCAGCTTGCTGGTCTTTTGTCAAACTCTACTCCTGTGAGAGTGAGCTGTTTGACTGTTGGTTGCCAACTCTTCTCCCTAATAAACCTCTGCTGATTGCATCCAGGTATGGTATCATGTGAGTTTGTGGGTGGCCGTTACTTCTCAAGACTGGATTTAGGGTCTCCCAAGTTTGGGGGTCTTCATTCCTAACAGTAATCTCTGTTATTCATGTTTTATTTCTCAAAATATAATCCAAGTTACTAACCACAAAAGAACAAATGGCTGTGATAATGTTGACCATACAACCTACATTCTGTATCAGTTGACATAAAGTAAAAACAAACAAACAAACAAAAAAAAAAAACAAACGTGATTGGGAGAAAAATGTAGCTGTAACTTGGCACAGGACTTTGTGGTTTTGACTTTTGGAAGCTATATAACTTTCTGGTTCAGGGTGGGGCTGAGGCTGGGGTATTGCAGCTGAGCTTCTGAGTGTAATTTTGTGGCCCTTATTTATCAGCAGTGACTTGATTACAATAAATTCTTATCATGTGCCTTGTCCTGCGGTTGAGTTGTGTTGGATCTCAGTGGACCTCATGACGTAAAGGCTTTAGCACAGTATGTAACTACTGTCCAGTATGAATAGTTTCATAATGATGAAGACAAAGAGGTCGGCAAATGCTTCATTATACTAAACATGTCCATTAGGACTCTGTGGGTGTGTCCTGAGTCACAGAATGTATGTTTAATACTCAAGGGTGTGCCCTGAGACACAGGGGGATGTGTGTAAAACTCAGTGGGCATGTCCTGAGTCACAGGGTGCATGTTTTGCACTCAGGAGTTAAGTCCAGTGTCACAGGGGGCAAGCTTAAGACTCAGGGGCATGTCCTGAGTCACAGAGGCCATGTTTAAGATTGAGGGGGCATGTCCTGAATCACAGTGGGTATGCGTAAAACTCAGGGGGTGTGTCCTGAGACACAGGGGGTGTGATTAAAATTCACGGGGCATGGCCTGAATCACAGGATATACTTCACAGGATATATTTCACCATTGTGAGGAAATACTGGGACAAAAGAAGACCAAAAGCCAGCAAGGCAATCTCCAAATTCTGCATCTCCATGTCTGATGTCAAAGTGTTCTTCAGATCTCCTACTCCTTCCTGCTTTGTTCACTGCAGCAAGTTCTTTCTCTTTGGCTGGTTTTATTCCCTAAAACAGTTTTCTGGAGCAGGTACCCCACAGCTCTGGAATCTCAAAGTATTAGGGTTTCAAAGGTAACTTCAATACTACAGCTTCTTGTTCCAGTATCTGGGATCTACACATGATCTGAGTCACAGGAGGGCAAGCTTAAGAATCAGGGGGCATGTCCAGAGTCACAGAGGGTTTGCTTAAGACTCAGGGGGTCGTTCCTGTGACACAGGGAGCCTGTTTAAAACTGTTTCCAGAGTAACAGGGGGGTGTTTTTATGACTCAGGGGATGAGTCTTGAGTCACTGGAGGCATGTCCTGAGTCACAGGGGGCATGTCCTGAGTCACAGGGAACATGTTTAAGACTCTTGGGGCATGTTTAAGACTCAGGAGGTATGTCCTGTGTCACAGGGGGCGTGCTTAGACTCTACCATGTATTCTTTCATGACAATGAAGACTCTAGAATTGTGCAAAGGCTTGACCATATTAAATACACTCACAGGGTTTCTGTCTTAGTGTTTCCATTACTATAAAGAGAAATCATGAACAAGGCAACTCCTATGAAAGCAACAGTTTTATTGGGACTGGCTTATGGTTTCAGAGATTTAGTCCTTTTTCATCACAGCAGGAAGCATGGCAGGCATGAAAGAAAACATGATGCTGGCGAAGAAGCTTAGAGTTCTGCATCTTGATCCAAAGACAGCCAGGAAGAGATTGTCTGCTGGGGAGCTAATAGGAGGGCCCATTCTACACTGGGTGGAACTTCAAAGACCACACCCATAGTGATGCACTTCCTCCAACAAGGCCACATCTCATAACTTCCTCACATGAGCCAAACATATTTATACTACCACATTCCACTGCCTGGCCCCCATATAATTGTGTCAACACATGAGTGTATGGGGACCATATTTAAAAGTAGCATAATACAAAATATGTGAGGTTCAAATTAAAAAGTCCTCATCATCTATTGAAGTCTCATAAATGTTTAAAGTCCAAAGTTCAAAGTCTCTTCTGAGATTCACCCAATCATTCAACTGTAATCCCCTATACTTTCCAAAACAAATAGCACATCTTATCCATCCAAATTAACAGGATATAGGTCACCATTCTTAATCACCATTATGAGGAAATACTGGGCCAAAAGAAGACCAAAAACCAGCAAGGCAATCTCCAAACTCTGCATCTCCATGTCTGATGTCAAAGCGTTCTTCAGATCTCCAACTCCTTCCTGCTTTGCTCACTGCAGCACAATTCTTTCTCTTTGGCTGATTTTCTTTCCTGAAAGGAGTTTGCCTGAGAAGGTATCCCACTGCTCGGGAATCTAAACCTCTTGGGGTCTCGAAAGAAACTTCAAAATTACAGCTTCTTGTTCCAGTATCTGGGATCCACAGATCATCTTCTGCGCTCCATTAAAGAAGCTGGGTCTCTCTCCAGCTCTTCCCTCTATAGTACACTAGGTTCTGCTTGACTCCACTCAACTGCTGCTGCTGTTCTTTCTGCTCATCCCACGGGACTGACATCTTCAATATGCTGGGTTCTTCTGTGACAAACAGTCTTCACAGCATTCCTCTCATGCTCCCTTCATGGTGCCAAGCCTTAGCTGCACTGCATGACACATTGATGCCTTAAAACCAGTGCCACCTGGGTGAGTCTTACCCAGGACTGAGTCAAGCTGCACCACAAGGGACAACCTTTGCTACCTCTGGAATACAGCTTTTTTCTCCTCTCAGAAAACACTTATCATAAGATGTCACCTCAGTGATGCTGGTTTCTTCTTTGTCACCACTAATTTTTTAACTATAGCCAACCAGCATGAATTGTCTCAGTCGTCCCTTCTCTTCTTGCCTCTAAAGTAAGAACCACAAAAAGAAAGCTGCTGAGTTCCTCTGCTTGTTTTTGCCAGAACATGGCCTCTTCTAGTACATCATCACCACCTTTCTATTTTTCAACATTACTGCCTAAGCTCAGCTGTCCTTGAACTTGCTCTGTAGATGAAACTTGAACTCAGATCTGCATGGCTCTGTCTCCTGAATGTTGGGTAATACATGTGTAACACTTTCCCTGTACCTAAGCTTTTCATCACCTAAAGCTTGTTCTTTACCAGGATGACTTGAATCAGAGATCTGCTTGACTCTGATCTCCTGGGATTTAAGGCATGTACCATTATGCCTGGACCTAAGTATTTCCTTTTAGATTTTAAATTGAAAACCCAGTATAGTAATCACAATCTGTCCATTGTCAATTTGACACATAATTGTATCTTCTTATGTCCACATAAAAACTATAACCAGTTAATAATAATGCCTAACATTATACAGTTCTCATCCATACAACTTCACATCCATATGTTTAGGTGGATGGAATCTTGCCATAATATCACCATTTCTTTAATAACGTTGTGGATCTGTGATCACAAGATTTAGCTTCATTCAAATTCCTGGTGAGATTTTCTCTTTGAACCTAAGATTTTATATTTTTCTTTCCTAAGTTTACTAAGCGTGATCAAAACAATCACCATGAGAGTAAACAGAGGCTAAAGGCTATGCTTGGCTTTCCTGAGACTTCCATTGTGAATGAAATTAACAAAATAAACCTCTTTACCTTCAGATGGAAGCAAAAACAACAACCTTCTTCAACAAAACATTATAAAAACTATATACAAAGTTCAAACCACCCTTAGTAATATGTGTTCTACTAGCATGGCCCATGAAGTTCCACTTAATGCATGTACAAATCCAAAGTCTAAAAACCCACATTGCTTCCAACAAAAGCATAGTCAGGTGTACCAATAAAAATACTTAAGTCTGGGGCAAAAGCATGGTCAGGCCTACCAAAAAGAATACCTCAGCCTGGGGTACCAACTTCAGTATCAGATAGAATTTCCATTGCTAAGAAGAGACACTGTGACCAAGGCAACTGTTTTAAAGGCAAATAGTTAATTTGGTCTGTCTTACACTTTCAAGTGTTTAGTTCATGACCAACATAGCAGGAAGAATGTCAGCATGCAGGCAGCCATGATGCTGGAGAAGGAGCTGAGAGTTCTGCATCTTCATGAGAAGGCATCCAGGAAGAGACTGTCATCCAGCCAGGTGGTAGGAGAGTCTGTTTTGTACTGGCCAAAGCTCCAAAGACCAACACCCTAGGAGTTCACTTCCTTCAAAACAGTAATATCTACTCCCACAAGGCCAAACATACTAAGATTGTCACTTTTTAGGGACAAGCATATTCAAATCACCACAGTTTATTCCTACTATAAATTCTTTCATGCATTTAAATACGATTAGGACATGCAGATGCTTTACCACACTGATTACTTTCAGAAGGTTTCTCTCTAGTATGTGTTGATGTTTCTATGCAGAGAATACTGTGGCTGTAAAGGATTTTCCAACTTGAGGACATTCACAAGATTTCTGTCCAATTTGTGGTCTTTTATGTCTTAGGAAACTACAGTGATAGACACGGGCTTCTCTATGTTTGTTACATTTGTAAGGCTTTCCTAAAGGGTGTGTTACTTGAAGTATTTGGAGAGTACATTCTCATGCAAAGACTTTCCCTCATTCATGACATTCATGCAGTTTCTCTACAGTATGTGTTCTTTTATGTATTGGGCGATGTCTGTGAATTGCAAGGACTTAGCACCTTGATGACACTGAGTCACTCTCTTGAATGTGTTCTATTATGTAGTCTCAGATAAAAGTGAATTCTCAGTTTTTCCACAGTGATTACATTAATGAGGCTTCTCTCCAGTGTGATTAATTTGTGTATGTGTAAAGATCTATGACATGCAAAGGCTTTACCACATTGTTAATATTCAAGCAGATTTCTCTCTGGTACGTGATCTCTCCTGTCACTGCAGATGACTGTGACTTGCAAATGCTTTACAACACTGATTGCATTCATAAGGTTTCTCTCCTGTACCTGTTCTTTTATAATAATGGAGATGATAAAGTTGTGAAAAGTCTTTACCATGTTGATCACATTCATGAACTTTCTTCCAATATGGGATCTTTTATGTTTTCAAGATTAGTGACATATGCAAAGGCTTTAGCACAATGATTACATTCATAGTTCTGTCCAATATGGTTTTTTTTATGGTTTTGGGAAAAATCCTTATGAAAAGGCTTTTACCAAAGTGATTACATTCACAGGTTTCTTTCAAATATTTGTTCTTTTATGGTTTTGGAGACAAAAACTTTGTGAAAAGGCTTTTACTACATGAATTACATTCATACAGTTTCTCTCCAGTATGTGATCATTTATGTCTTTGGAACTTTTTTACTTATAAATGGGTTTTTCCCCATTGATTACATAACTAAGGTTTCTCTCTGGTATGGGTTCTTTTATGATGTTGGAGATGACTTGGTTGTATAAAGCCTTTACCACATTGATTACATTCATAAGGTTTCTCTCCAGTATGTGTTCTTTTATGTATTTGGAGATGACTGTGACATGAAAAGGCTTTACCACATTGATTACAATCATAAGGTTTCTCTCCAGTATGTGTTCTTTTATGAATTTGGAGAGTATTGTGATGTGAAAAGGCTTTACCACATTGATTACATTCATAAGGTTTCTCTCCAGTATGTGTTCGTTTATGTCTTTGGAGATTACTGTGACTTGAAAAGGCTTTACTACTTTTGTTACATTCATAAGATTTCTCTGCAATATAACTTTTTTCATGCCTGCAACAATAATAAGCACATGTGAAAGCTTTACCACATTCATTAGCCTGATCAGTCCTTTTACAAATATGAATATATTTTATGGTTGGTCTAATTACAAAGAACACTCAGATCTTAAGATTTTATCACTTTGATGTTCATGGTTGTACTTGCTCACTGTGGGTTGCTTTACCTCTTTGAATATACCTGTGATGGTAAGAGCACTTATTACATGGCTCACATTTATAGCATCTTTTTTTCTATATGAGATTTCTATATGACGTATTTCACATGTCAAAAGAAATATGGGACAACTCAGAGTACTAAACCACTGATTGCATTCTTAGATATTTCTGTAGTGTGCATCACACCACAGCAGCACTGTGAACCAGGATTGTGGGAATCCTGGTTCAGCTCAGGCTGATGCCCACAGAAGAACCAGCCTAGGACACAGTGTGAGTTCCACATATGCTGTCATCCATAAGTCTCCTTTAGGTTTGAGCCCCAGATTAGAGTTTGAACAACTTAAATGGGGACAGGACCTTGCAAGTTTAGTCACTGAGGGAGATGGAGATTTGCAGAGCAAAACTGTCTCCTGGTCCATAATGTGTGATCTACAAGATAGATTTCAGAGATGCATCAATGCCACAGCTCTCACATATACAAAAGACAGAGAACAGAAATACAGAAAATATCAAGAAAACATCACCTAACAGCACTGTGGTTACTGTTCTTACATGAACGTCTCTGCTGAGCTCATCTAACCTCAGAATAAGGCTGCTTTTCTTACTGAGTACAGTGGTCCAGAGGAAAGCCACAGGTGCTTTTCTGTAGGACCAGAAAGAAGTGCATAGTACCTCCTCCTGAATGCTGTGTGTCTCAAGGTTGTGACATCCATGTAGAAGATTCCATAGTTTATACTTTATTTTACTTTATGTATGTGAGTGTTTTGTTGGTTACTTGTCTGTGGTCAGTACCTGCAGTGGTCAGAAGAGGGCATTATATCCCTTGGGATTGCAATTACAGCAGGTGAATTATTACCATGTGGTTTCTGGGAATGCAACCTGTGTCATCTGTAACAACAACTAATGCTCATAACTAAGTCATTTCTGTACTTATTATATTTTTTCATTTAAAACTAATTTTATGCATTTGAATTAGAATATAATAGATCACTTCCTGTATCCTTACTTTTTTACATTTCTCTAATATGTATTCTTAATAATGACAAATGAGGTGGGAGGCTTGGTAAAAACATCTTAGCTCAGTAAGCTGCCATCATTTTCTTAACTAGATGCAAAATATCTATCACGGTGTTTTGAAAAATAATCAAAACAAACAAAAAGGGCACATTCAAAAATGGGGTATGAAACTAAGTGGAGGGTTTTCAGAAAAAATATAAATAGCTAAGGGTTCTGTCTGGCTCTTCAATTCTAAATACACACACACACACACACACACACACACACACACACTTATATACACCTTGACTGTACAACTAAACTGCTAGCTCCTTAGAAATTTGTTCTTTTTTTTTTTTTTTTTTTTTGGTTTTTCGAAACAGGGTTTCTCTGCATAGCTTTGGCTGTTCTGGAACTCACTCTCTAGACCAGGCTGGCTTCAAACTCAGAAATTAATTCTGCCTCTCCCTCCTAAGTGCTGGCATTAAAGGCGTGAGCCACCACTGCCCAGCTAGGAATCTTTTTCTATATAGATTGTCTACCTTTCTCTTGAGCTCATCGAAACCCTTATTGGCTCCTCTGCTATCTTTCCTCAAACCCTGTTTCATCTGTGTCCTGCAATTTCTTGTCCCTCTGCTTCCACAATGCTCCTCTATGCTAGAGATAGAGTCTGAAGAGATTGTCCACCAAGAGGGCGCTCAAATGTCTAATTGCTATAAAAGAAGGCACTAGGTCTCTCAGTAAAGCCTTGGCAGGCTGAAACAGGTCATTATCAGGGTGGAACGGCTCCAAGCAATTTTCATTACAATAGGCAACAACTTTCCATTCTTTTGCATTCTCATCTATGGAGCTTTTGGCTTACAGAGGCACACCCAAGTTCATTTCAATACATGCCTAGTTGCATCTTAAAACACAGTATCTTCCTAAGCTTGGATACTTTCCGACCAATTAGATGAATCATAATCAAATATCCTTCAAAAATTCGCCCTCTTCCTTCCCCCTCTTAATCCTAAATTCTTCTTCACCAATTTCTTCTTTCTTATGTATGTGTGAATATGAAGGCTCAAATACAGAAACAAATCTTGCTGACTGCATTTCTATTGGTTGTGTGTATGTGGTTGAAGGATTGACCACGTTGCACTGATTAGCCAAACAGGGAACTCATTGCCTGAGGCTAATTCTGCTACTGAGGGACTGTTCCACTCTTAATAAGTGAGAAGTCTTTGGGAGCAGAAATCATCCACAGATCACGAGGAAAATAAGGAAAGGGGTCTCTCCTCTGTGAAGGACACAAAGTACCTGCAGATATCCAAAGGCTGCAAGTGGACTTTTCTTTTATTTACCTGGTGAGCTTTTTGTTATCTGTGTTGGCAGACCTCCCTTACCTTTGATATACAGGTAAGTGTCACAGAGTTTTCCAGAATGATTATCCTACACTTTTTTCTCTTACAACTGTTATCTAACCTTATAGAAAATGTGACATGCATTTTATGGCTTGCAGACCTCTTTGCTATTCATCAGAGACCAGATTTAAATGTAGGTCTTTTAGCCATAGAATCCATCCTCATTGGAATGTGTATTTTGCAAAAGATTGGTACTTCCTATCTTTTTTTATAGGTACTTCCCAGGCTTTACTGTGGCCTGGAATTGGACTGACTGGACTGACAGTTATCTGGAAACCTTTTCCCAACTTGTACTGTGTTTTAAGTATGCTAGCAATAATTTACCTGGCATTACACTTCCTGAAGTCTGATCCAGGTTAAAAAGACAATCTGTATGAGGTTTTCATTCTTATCTCTTACCATGGTTTCTTTCCCTACCTTCAGGGACCCCTCAACACAATCCTGACCCCCATGTGTCCCAGAACACCCTGAACAAGAAACATCATCAAGAATAGAAAACCTGGGGGCTGGAGAGATGGCTCAGAGGTTAAGAGCACTGGCTGCTTGCTCTTCCAGAGGTCCTGAGTTCAATTCCCAGCAACCAAGTGGTGGCTCACAACCAATCTGCAATGGGATCAGATGCCCTCGTCTGGTGTGTCTGAAGACAGCTACTGTGTATTCACATAAATAGAATAAATAAATCTTTAAAAAAAATAGAAAACCTGGTTAAGAAAATCCCCCAGAAGGTCAGGGCACCAATTTTCTTCCAGAATACCCAGCTTTCATTCCCACTTTATAAGGCACCCCTGAATAAAAGCAGGAGAGTTTTTTTATAGAAAAACTCAAGGCCTAGTTACAAAGCAAGTGATTACAAAAGCAGATTCTATTTTAGTTATTAATTTAGTTAACTATCTCATAGTTCTCAGAACATAGCAGGAACAATGAAATGATTTATGATGTGGAAGTCACAAGATTACAGAGGAAGAACAAGTAAAAAAATGACTTTTAACTTGGAATCAAATTGTAACACTATGATTCATCAGCAAAAGGAAGAAAAAGTGGAGTCTGTTAGCTCATCACCAATACAATTTTGATTTGTTTCCTTTGTATGAGACAGGGTCTCATTAAGAACCCCAGCTGACCTTGATTAACTAAGAACATAATAATGTATGATACATATGGAATCTATAATAGATAGCAGAATAGATGTATCCTGTGCATTCGGACCACTATTCCCAGCATGATAATCTTCTCTAGAAGAGGGAGCCTAGAAGTCATGTGATACAGGGCTGGTTAGAAGTAAAGGAGGATGTGCTTCACAGGATTGCTTCTCCACAGCAGCCTAGACTTGTCTGTCCTGGGATCACTCCGACCATCAAAGGAATTGAACTGAGGCTATCTGCTCAGAGTTGCTTCTCTTGTGACAAATGTCTTGAGTATAATACGTTTTACTTTACTGAAACTGGGTTAGTGGAGCTGGAGAGATCACTCAGTTGTCAAGAGCATAGGTTTAGAACCAGGGTTCATTCCTAGCAATTACACGGCTAAATACAGTTCCACGAGAACTGAAACTCTAAATAGTTGAGTATAAGCTGGGACCTGGCATTTTCTTGGGTTTTTCTATAAATCAGAGCTTTCCTGAGTGTCCTGACATATAGATTAAAACAATAGTGATATAAAAACATAGTTCTATAGTAGGAGGGAAAACGAGAAAGTTGTTTGAGTTACTATTTCAGACAGTAAGCAAGCAACATTATGTGATATAAAGAATCAAGTCTATATTCTAGAATATAGTTTCAGAGGAAATCAATCTTAAATCTTGAAAAAGAATAAAAAGACAGTCTTGTTAGTCAGGGCCATATCACACCACTTAGATCTTCTATTTGGTAGAAATAAAGTAAGGACAGTAATTTGGTTTCACAGTAAGTTCAGCTTTTTATCCAGATTCTTCATTGCCTGGTCTGTGAACTCGAAAAATGTCCAGACAGGACATTTATCAATCATCTAAAACTGATTACCTCAGTACTCATTGCTAATATTATGTACTGTCAAAGCAGGGAAGATATCAACTTCTCTTTGTCCCATCCCTTTGTGGGCTGTGACTACACACGTTTCAAAGTTGGTCACAGAAGTCAAGTCTTGCACAGGTGCAGCTTAATTTGAGAGTCCCAATAGGAAACAGAAGTTGGAGGACAATCATTTATGGTCTATTTTTCATTTCAGTGAACAGTCAACGTCCAGCCTGGGAGAGTTGAAGAACTGACTTCCTGCATGTGGCAGCAGAGACAGCATTGGGCATTCAAATTAATTCTAAATTTCATAATATGATCTAGCCTGTGCTAGTGGAGATATGGTTCTAATCAGAAATAAATAATCAACAGCACTTGTGAAAAATGAAAAAAAAATTGTTAATGACTGGGAAGTATTGGAGAATGAAAACAATTAAGAGACAATATCAGAGATGCATTTAAAGGAACTCACATTTAAAAAGAGATACAGCATTTAAAAAATACCCACGTAGCCATACAGATTTTAAAAACAGCAGGCCATTCCCTGATTGGAGAGAATGGCATTATGAAGACATTGTGTGACCTTGCCCTGTGGGCAATGCTAGCTGTTGAGATGTGTAGCCAAACACATACAGCTAAAACCAATGGCATGTTTCTCAGCCCTCTGAGCTGAAGTAAATTTGCAAGTGGATCAGACACATATGCAAGAGTGCCCTCTAGCTGGAAACTCAACATTCCTTGGATCAAGGTAACCTACTCAAATTATATGCCAACCAATCTGGTCTACTTCCTTTCACATGACATGAATTAGGTAAGGGTCCATGATTCACCAAAGAATGATGCCCTGGACTCAAATGGTATGTAAACGTAGAGTGTTTTATTCTGTTAAAGTCTAGCATGCTGGGGGTCCAAAGTTAAAGTTTAAATAATGACAAGTTTGCAATTATTATCATCTTAGCTACAGGCCTAGGAATAGGGGAAGCTTGGAACTCTGGGGAACAATTGTAATTCTTGATTCTTTCTGGGATGTGGTTATCCTTTTAAATTTGTTTTAGCAATGACTATACAGTGTCTTCTTACTACCTGCCTTTGGATTACCAATAAAACACTGGGGCAAAAAAGGCCAGAGAGCTCTGAAGAGTAAGTGAACAGAGAATGTGAGGTGTGTATAGAGAGTGTGTATGTGAGTGAAAGTAGAGTGCATGTGGTGTGTGTGAGATATGTGATGCGTGTGTGTGAGTTAAAGGGGAATGCACAGCCATGTGTAGGAGTGTGAGAGTTTGAGAAAAGCTCACAGGAGAAAAGCAGAGTGTGCAGGAGAATGGAGATTGTGTGCAGCTTCAAGCTGTGAGCAATCAAGAGAAAGTAAAGAGAGAGAAGGGAGAGTAACTTTAAATCTTGAAAAATTACATGCCAGTTTGTACCCAAAATGTATTCTGTGTTTATTCATTATGTGCCTTCCAGATATCCCTGCTCCCAGCTGAAAACTCCAATCCTGTGTTGAGGCTAGACCTTGAATGACTGTGAAATCCTGAAACTGCTGTCTCCACTTTCCAAGCACCATGACTACAGGCCTGTGCCACCATGTCTAGCTGAGGTGGCTTCCACTTCATTTACTGAGTCATTAGAGACACAGCATGAGTAAGACAAGCAGTTCCACATATATATTCAGTAGTGACTTAGCACCCTGAGTCTGGGTTTCACCATCTAGAGAATAAGGACAGAGCTCTGCCCTAGTCCTTTGGAGACTTATAACAGACACTATGATGAAGCAAAACAATACTGCTCCTAAACTGAAAGACAGTGGAGTTGAAGTTAGCAGGGCTGCATTTCATGGTAGACTTCTCTTACTAGAGTTAGGACCACAGTCTGTGTCCTAGCTACCCTAACCCGAGAGACTCAGCCTCTCATCCTCAATAAGCCAATGAAAAGAACTGATGTATCTAGCTGTGACACACCCACCTATAATTCTGGTAATATGGAGGCAAGGTGGACAGAATTCTCTGATATTCTAGAACAGATAAGTGTCCCAGGCCATCCAGAGACTCATAGTGAGAATACTCTTGAAAATGAAACAACAAAAATGAGTAAAATGAAAGGAGACAATTACTCATGAAAATTGAAAACAGATTAAGAGATTTGTTCAGCATGACTGACTTGAAACAGAATTTTCTCCCTTTTCTAAGTCCTTAACAGAATTTGAGCTCCTTGCTCTCCTGAAAAGTATTTCATTAACAAATAAATATTTATTATGCACAGAAGTCCTTACCTGGAGGAATGAATCATTTATGAAAACGAGATTCCATGAGAAATTCAAAATTCATGGGGTCCACTATTATACTACCAAAACCAAAGGGAGAGATGGGAATGTCTCCTTTAGAATATCCAATTCCAACCATCCAGGCATTATACAGGGTTAATGCTGTAGGAACTGAGAGGCTTTGTGTGCAAATTGTGGAGACTGCCACATGGGATATGCAGGCTGCTATCACTGACAAATCTGTGTAGTTGCCTAGATAAAAATGAGGGGAAGAACTGGACAGGACTGAAGCATCACAGCTGAGTGGATACAGAGTGCAATAGAGGCCAGCTGGTGTTCAGGTAAACCCCGAGGACTCCATTACAGGGGCCTTTTCTTCCTCTTTCTTCTACATCCAAAGCCCCATCCCACCCCCTATAGTTCATCCATACTGCATGGTTCTGCCTAAATGCCAGACTTTCACAGTTTTAGGGTGACTTCTGTTTGAGGTCCAGGCTCACGTGAAGACAGATTTGATGTCACCTAGAGTCACCACCACTCAGAGTTACTAACAAAGTTTTGCCAGCATCTATGAACCAGAACAGAAGCCCATTCAGCAAACCAATCTTCATGCATACAAGTTCCTTTTCTCTCCTTACAGGAAGCAAAACTCACATCAGAGGTACACCTGGCACGCATTGTTGTTGGCTCCTACTGCTGCCAAATGAGTCCAGAAAACAGATTATATTTGGAAAATTTCAATAAAATGAGGTATGCTGTTTCTTTTTGTTATTTTTCCTTGAGACTGTCACTATAAATTATGACTATCCAAGAATTCACTATGTACACCACCATGGCCTAAAACTCAGAGGCTGTCCTACCACCATCCCTAATGTCCTGGGATTACAGGAACGCACCTCTAACAACAGCTGAGCTGTTTTGTCAATGACTTACATTTGAATCAAAGAATGAATGACAAGGTAAGAATTAAAGAGTAAACCTCATAGTTTTGATGTTCAGTAATACCTACTGAAATTTTATAATAATAATTTAAACTGGCAATTCATTTCATATGTTCTCAAAATTGGGGTTCTTTGTTTAGTTAATTTCCTCCTGTAAAAAATATTTCAATTGTGTTTGTGGATATACCCCTGTGTCCTGGGTGTAGGAAGCAGTGAGAAAACACCTAACAGGTGTCTTTTTCTATTTCCTTTGTGTGAATTCTAGAGATAAAACCCAAGAATGTTTTGACTACAAGTGATATCATTGTTCCTTATTTCGTTTAACATGTTTATATACCGCTGGTGTGTGACAGGCATAAGCCAGAACCTAAGTATAGAAATCAGAAAAACATTTCTAGATAATATGGGTCTATCAGTGATTGATCTCAGGTCAACAGGGTTAGAGGCAACCAGCTGGACCCATTGAGACAGTTGTCTGGCACTCATTTCTGATTCTGGGAAAAGTGTTCTGAAGAAGTGTTTCTACCTAAGAATGAAATAACATAATCTAAAAAAGACTTAGCAATACATCATTTTTTTGCACATAAAATTTATAACCAATGTTACTATTTCTCTCCATTCTTATATGACAATATGTTTACAATCTAAAAAGAAGACAATGTTTTCTGGTGAAATGTTTCTTTCACCAAATCTTATCTGACCATCTATGAAAAGACTCAGTGTGAAACACCTTTGGTGTGCAAGGTTGGCAAAATAACACTGATCATCCTAAAAAGATTGCCAAATGTAGATCACACAGAGTTGTCTTCCCATCTCCACTTATGTTTGGGGGCCTAAAAGCCCATTATCACATCACACACAACACAAAACAAAACAAATAAATAAAATGTGTCTCATTGTTCTTGCATAATTAGCATATCTAGATAATTCTATTAGCAGGCAGTACTTCAAGAGGAAGTGCCAATGGATAACTAATGGGGATATGAAGGAGCATGAATTGTCAAATTACACATACATCTTTACATGGTATCACTTCAAGCTATATTGTGAGATATATAGTTGATGGCTGATTGTTCTATGTGATTACATTTCTAAAAATGCATGAATTTGGGTATATACATTAGATTCTTGAGGGACATGAGAACCTCCCTTGGGGGTAGAGTATGCTGAAGGCACACACCATACAGTTTCAGGGCCCAGGATTCTACCAGGAGCTGATCCTTCTTTGATCACAAAGAATTCTGTTTCAGAATCACTTGGGCCTGTCCTCCCATGAATTATCTCCCTGTCTTAAGCACTCAGCACCATTTCCTCTACTTCCTCCTGGAATCAAGGTGGATAGCTTACACGTCCATTATTCAACTTGCAGAAGGGTGAACTATCTACTTCACAGACAGAACTGTTCCAAGGAGATTACCAATTAAAGTGAGATTTAGGATATAAAATATGATTTCTGTTTCCATGAGATCGAATTGGTATCAGGGTAATATCGACGAATATATACCTGTTACCCAGATACTCCAGCAAACTCTAGGAGAAAAGAAGGAAACAGAAGAAAATCACTATGGAGCACTATTGTTAGGTAGCACATCTTCCTCAGAGGGAAGGTGAAAAACGGAAAGCTGTACTAGGTAAAATTGTCTACATGAACAGAACAGATAGCCTACAAACATACTCAAACTAAATATTCTTTGTGCTCTGATCACTGGGTCCAGGAAGAAAGAAATTAAAGACTTTCTAACAGTCAATGAAAATGAACTCACACCAAACCCAATAAAAACAAACCAAAGAACACAAGAAGACATCATTCACCATGGTCATGCAGGCTTCCTTCCAGAGATGCAGGAATGGTCTAATATATAAAAACCCATCAATGTAATCCACCAAATAAACTGGGAGGAAAAAAAATCACATGATCATATCAGTAGAGGCTGAAAAAGTTTTGAAAAGATCAAAGCCACTTTATATCAAAACTCTTGAGGCGATCCGGGATATCGCATACATACCTAAAAATAATAAAGTCAGTATGCAGCAAGCCAATAGACAACATCAAATTAAGCTCAGAGAAACTTAAAGAACTTTCACTAAAATCAGGGATAAGACAGAGATCTTGGTCTATGAAATATAGTACTTGAGGTACTAACTAGAACAAGAAGACAACAAAGGAGAACAAAAAGAAACTAACTGGAAAGAAAGAAGTCAAGTGTCATTCCTCCCAGATGATATGATGGTATAAATATATCATTCCTAAAATTCTTCCTGAGAATTCCTACAGCTGATAGACATCTTTAATATGTAATATAATATATATATAATAATATAATATAAATATATCATTCCTAAATATAAATATATCATTCATATATATATATATATATATATATCCTAATGATATATAAATATATCATTCCTAAAATTCTTCCTGAGAATTCCTACAGCTGATAGACATCTTTAATATGTAATATAATATATATATAATAATATAATATAAATATATCATTCCTAAATATAAATATATCATTCATATATATATATATATATATATATATATATATATCCTAATGATATATAAATATATCATTCCTAAAATTCTTCCTGAGAATTCCTACAGCTGATAGACATCTTTACCAAAGTGACTGGAAAAAATGTCAATGAACTCAGTAGTAATAATTCATACAAACTATAAATATCCCAAGAAGAAAGTCAGGGAGATAATGCCCTTCATAATTTTGACAAATAATAAAATATATCTTGGTGTAGCATGGGCCATGTAAGTAAATGTATGGCAAGAACTTCCTATCACTGAAGGAAGAAGCTGAAGAGGAAATCAGAAGAGAGAAAGATCTCCCATGCTCATGGATAGGTAGGATTAAGACAGTGGAAATGGACATTTTACCAAAAGCTTTCTAAACTTCAATGCAATTCCCATGAAAATTCTAACAAAAATATTCACAAACATTGAAAGAGAAATACTCACCTTCATATAGAAAACCAGGAAATCCAGGATAATCTGAACAACTCTGAAAGAAAACACACTGTTCCCAACCTCAGGCTGTCCTAGAGAGCAAGAGTGAGAAAACTGCGTGGTGTTGGGACAGAAACAGACAAGGTGGCCAATGCACAACTATACACTCTTGCTCTTTGAAAAAGAAATCAAAACCATACAGTGAAAAAAAGATAAAATCATCTTCAACAAATATTGCTAATATAACTGGATGTCTACATGTAGAAGAATGCAAATAGATCCACATATCTGACCCTGCACTAAAACCCTACTCATGTAGGATCAAGGACCTCAACATAACAGCAGATATATTATCTCTCATGGAAGAGAAAAGTGGTCAAGGAGACAGTTTCCTGAGGAGAACAGCAATGGGTCAGGCATTAAGATAAGCAATTGATAAATGGGACCTCAGGAAACTGAGAAACTTCTGGAAGGCAAAAGACACTGTCATTGGGACAAAACAGCAGCATACAGATTGGGAGAGAATCTTCACTAACCCTTCATCTGACAGGGGGTTAATATTCAGCATTTCTAAAGAGCCCAGGAGGTTAGACAGCAACAACCCAAATACCCCAATTAAAGCCTAGGGTACAGTGCTAATCAGAGAATTCTCAGCAGAGGAGCTGTGAATGATCAAGGAATACTTAAATAAAATTTCAGAATCTTTACTCACCGGGGAAATTCAAACCAAAACAACTATGAGGATTAATCTTACAACCGTGGGAACTGCTAACATCAAAAACTCAAAAAATAGCACATGCTGGATAGAATGTGGAGCCAGGGAAACACTCTTCTAGTGAGACCCACTCTGTCCCATGCTTGGGGGCCAAAATGCTGAGGCCCAAGCTGCTGCTCCGATCTTCAGGTCAGGGTCTACCAAAAGAGTTCAAGAACGGAGACAAGACAGAGGTTCTGATCAAGTCTCGACTCCTTTATTGTCTCTTGTCTCTCCCTCATTGTCTTATTTGTCTCTTGTCTCTCCTTTTTTCTCTCTTCATGTCTCTCTCTTCGAAGGGAAGCCCAGGGTATTTATACACTTTGTCACGTGCCTTGTAGGCACGTGGTATATTTACACGTGCAGGTGTAAATATGACATATACGTTACAGGTGTGTAGGTGTGTATAGTGTGGATAGCGGTGCACTGTGCACCTTGCAGGTATGGACAGCACATTCGTCGTTCAGCTGTGGGCACTAAACAGCAAAACAAGATATGTGGGATAAACAAGATGTTATCAGAGTGTGCTTCAGCTGTTGTAGGCTGTTGAAAAACAAGTCTCATGTCAGGGTATATGGCTCAGGATGGCTGCAAAGCTGATAGCCGCTTTCTGCTACAAGTCGGCTCTCAATAGTCTTCTATTGTTGGTGGGTGTGAAAACGTAAAGAGCCAGTTTGGAAAACATTTTGTTACTTTCTAAGAAAAGTGAGAATAGTTCTACCTCAAGACCCATCTATATCACTCCTGGGGATATACCCCAAAAATGTTCAACTATACAACCAGGACACTTGGTCAACTATGTTAATAGTAGCTTTATTCATTATAGAGAGAAATAGAAAAAAAAAAAACCTTTCGAGTCCCTCAACCGAAGAGTGGTTAAAAAATGTCACTCATTACACAAGGAACACCGAATCCTTAACAGCAAAGACATCATGCAGTCAAATGGATAGAATAAGAAAATCTCATCTTGAGTGGGATAAGCCAAACACAAAAGTCTGTGAATGTTATGTACTGACTTATAAGTGGATATTACAAATAATGTATAGAATAACCATAGTAAAATCCACAGACTCAAAGACTGCAAATATGTAAGAGGGCCAAGGAAGGATGGTTGGATTTTTCTCATAAGATTTCAGTGGTGGGTAGTGGAAGGAAACTGGGTGGGAGAAGAAATGGGGAAGAAAAATGTGGGTGGAGGGAGAAAGGGAGAGGTGGACGGAAAGCAGAGGGGACAATAGGAATCTGGGGTGTAGGGATTCAGAAGAAATCTCAAGGACCTGCAGGAAACCTGGGACAGGAGAAACCCAAAGAATGAATACTGCAAGGGTCTAGCTAAAACTCCTAGAAGTGGAAGATGTCGATCATGAATTGGCCACTTCCTGTAGCCAAGCAGGACTCCCAGTGCAGAAATAAGGACATCATATCACCAAAATTATATTCCATTTAATATCTGTCCTGTTTATAAGACAAATAGAAACAGGGGTAGTTCAGAGAAGAGAGTGGCCAAACAATTGGCCCAAATTGAGACCCATTCCATATGGGGCAAAAACCAGTCCCTCACACTATTAATAATATCATGTTACGTTTGCAAATAGGATTGCAGCACACCTCGCTTCTGAGGGGCTATGACGAAGAGTTAACGGAAATAGATGCACAGACAAACAGCCCAGCATCAGACAAAACCTGGCGAGTTGTGTGGAAGAGATCAGGGAAGGACTGAGGTTCCCAAAGAAGACAGGGAATCCACAGGAAGACAACAGAATCTACTACCCTGGAATCTTGATGCCGCCCAGATACTGAACAACCAACCATCCAAAGTGAGCATGAACAAGACCTAGGCGCCTCTCATATATGTAACAGATGTGCAGCTTGGTCTTCATATGGGTTCCCCAACCACTGGAGTACTGGCTTTCCCTGAATTTGCCACCTGTAGACCCTGTTCCCCTAACTGGGCTGCCATGTCTGGCCTCAGTGAGAGGATGTGTCTACTACTGTGAAAAGGCTCACTCACATTGATGACATTTGTAGGGTTTCTCTCTTCTTTTAAGCTTCTGGAGGTTAGAGTTTAGAAAAAAGGCTTTAGCACATTCACATTTGTAGGGTCTCTCTCCAGTATAAATTCTTTTATGTATTTAAAGACTACTGTTTCGTTAAAAGGCTTTCTCACACTGATTACATTCGTAGGGTTTCTCCCCCATGTGAATATTTTTATGTGTCCTGAGACTATCTTGTTTGGAAAAGGCTTTATCACATTCATTACATTTGTAGGGTTTCTCTCCTGTATGTGTTCTTTTACGCTTCTGGAGGTGACAGTGTTGGGAAAAGGCTTTTTCACATTGATTACATTTGTAGGGTTTCTCTCCTGTATGAATTCTTTTATGAATTTGGAGACTAATATGTTGGGAAAAGGCTTTATCACAGTCATTACATTTGTAGGTTTTCTCTCCAGTATGAATCCTTTCATTCATGTGAAGATTCAAGGGATGTAAGAAGGCTTCATCACATTCATTATATTTGAAGGGTTTGTCTCCACTATGAATACTTTTATGACGTTTAAGATGACTGTGTTTTGCAAATCCTTTACCATGTTGATTACATTCATAGGGTTTCTGTCCAATTTCTGTGCTTTTACTTATCTGGCTACTTGTGTAAGGTGCAAAGGCTTTGACACACTGAATAACTTCATAAGGTGTCTTTTCTATATGAAAACTTTCATGTCTTTGAGCATGACTGGGAGCATGTAAAGAGAAGGCTTTACCACATTGTATACATTCAGAGGGTTTCTCTGTACTCTGACTTCTTTCATGCCTGAGAAGAAAATTGGCACACATGAAAGCTTTACCACAGTGATAAATACTTTTGTCTGTAAGAATTCATGGTACTATTTGTCTAAATATAAAGAGGAATCAGACCTTAAGATTTTATCACTTTGTTTACATTCATGCCGTTCCCTTCATTATGGGTTGGTTTTCATTTTGAAAGATACCTGAGATTCTATGAGCATTCATTATATGGCTCAGCCTTATATATTCTTTTTGAATCAAAGGTTTTTCTCACACTTGATAAAAAGTGGAAGAATTCAGAGCTTTAACACACTAACTATATTTGAACTGTTTCTATACTGTGCATCATATTATATTTGCAAAATGAATCAGGAGAAATAGTAGCATTTCTATATTCCTAATACTCAAGAGAATTTTCTACAGAATGAGGTTGCCGTATTGCCAATGAAATTGGAAAAGCAATTAATTGTAAACTTGTATCATGTTCAAAAAGCCTACACTAACTACCATCCACTATAGATAGATCATTTACTTTTTATCAGAGAGATACATATAAATATATATATATATATATAGACTTTATTTCCTGAAATATCCCTTTTATATACAGTTTGTATCTGATACATTATATACTTAAGAAAGGAAGACTAACAAAAAAAAGTTTGAACACTGCATTCAAAAGGTTTGATTTTTTTGTTCCTCACAGACATGTGGTATAGGGATCACGGTTACTGCACAACATCCTTGATACATCCAAGAAGCTGCCATCTCTAGAAACTTATTCTGTCTCTATTAATAAGTGAGTAACATTAGCTTTACTATAGACTAGTTCCTTCTTAGAAGCTTTTGGACATATATTTATCAACTATTCAATGTGTCTAGCTTTTACAAAATGAGCAGAAACAGACTGCTAGTTGTACAGTGTTGCTCTGATAGGGCTATGTTTCAAATGGAGATATACACTAAGGCATTGTTTCCATGCCCTCTTTCTTAAAGGAATGCCTTGCAAAAACAAACCAGATACAGGGCACTGAGGACATGGATTTGTTACAATGTAACCATCATCAATACACTTAAAGCTGTGCTCATTTATACTGTTGCTTTTCCTTAAAATTTCAGCACATTTTAAAATTTATTCAAAGGCATATTTTTAGGAGCTTCCAAGTAAAAATTACCTTCTGAGTCTTCTAGATCTTTGACAATGTTCATCAAAATTTTGGTCCTCCCAATTAATTCCTAAAACAGAGTAACAGAACATGTATGTATGCACATTGTGTAACCTGTAAGTTACTATCTTCGGTGAACCAGTGAGTCATGCGTGACTTCTAAACCAAATCCTGCAGCCATGTCAACTGCATTACAGAAGTGCATCAAAGGAAAGAAACTGTTTTCTCCAATTTTAATCAGGAAAGGGAATTCACAGTCTTACCTATAGCACTGAGGTTTCTGTAGGTCTCCAGCATGACATCTTTGTAGAGCTTCTTCTGGGAAGGATCCAGCAAAGCCCACTCTTCCTGAGTGAAGTTCACATGCACGTCCTCATAAGTCACTGCACTCTAGAATATCCCATACACATGTACAGAAGAAAGCACAACAGAGACAACACTGGGCATGTATTCTTCATAGACAATGTATTCCTATAATTCTGGGGCCTGCCCCTCTTATTTCCTGACACTGAAGTTCTACTGTAGCTACCAAGTCATATTACAAGAAAACTTAATAATGAGGTTCACCCCTGTCATTTCTCAGCCCTTTGAATAGGATCCAGCCTTTCTCGAGAAATTTCAATTCCAGATACAAAGAACAGATAAGGTCTACAAAATCAATAGTGCTTACTTACCACATTTCAAAGAAATTTTATCAACATTAACAATTACTGACTATAAAAATCAGTAACCAAGCTGGGTCTATTGGCTTAGGCCTTTAACAGTACAGTCAGAATACAGAGGCAGGAAGTATCACACTGAGTCAGACACCAGTGTGATGTATACAATGAGTTCTAGGACAGCCAAAGGTGTATAGTAATACCCTGTATCTCCTGGCAGAATTAACTAACCAAACTGGAAACATAGAAAGAACACATAGGGTTTTCCTTAAGTTCTAACTTTTTGTAAAGATGTTATTTATTAATTTATATATATGATGAGTATACTGTAGCTTTCTTCACACATACCAGAAGAGGGTATCAGATCCCATTACAGACAGTTGTGAGCCACCATGTAGTTGCTGGGAATTGAACTCAGTACCTTTGGAAGAGCAGTCACTGCTATTAACTGCTGAACTATCTCTCCAGCACTTTACTTAAATTCTTAAGAGAGTGATACAAACAATCCAGTTGTATATTCATCTTCCAAAAACTTGAGATACACTGACTGGTTCAAACTATAACATTAATAAGACGTGACCAAAGGGAATATATGTTTAAACAGTTACAATTGGACATAAAAAGTATTGCCACTCTTAACGTTGATGAGATTGTAAACAACACAGGGCAGGAGATATACCTCAGCAGTAAAGTGAAGGGCATGGCTCTGATGCTGTATTGGGAAACTGCCTGTAAACTCTGAAGGTCCCTGTCTCTAATTGTTTCTTGATTGATCAATACAGCTGCGAGCAGCCAATAGATGACTGGAAGAGGTGGGACTTCCAGATTCCCTAACATGGGACAAACTAAAGAGGGATCTAATCAAACAATATTGTCTACTGAGAACAGGGTGATCTCATCAACATTGTTGACCATGCCTACAATGTTTTTTGACTGATATCATCAGCCCCCTGTGGTAGGAACTGTTGGAATCTCAGGATGAGAGACATCCTCTCTCCAAAGAACATAGGCCCAGACCATTACCAGCTCTCCCAAGCACATGCCTGCTTTCAAAGAGATCGTTTTTTTATTTTTGATAAATACCTCAAGGCCTTGGGGAAAGGGCCCAGGTCCTAGACCTCAGGCCATAACAGGCTCGGCCAAGCATGTGGCTGAGTTTGAGATGGAACTATGTCATTCTCTGTCCTTGAAGGCCTCAGGGAAAGCCTTGCTTTGGCAGGGCAATCCTTACTACAATAGTGTTTCTCCTTTTCAAATGGTTTCACTGGCTGTGTTGCCCATGTGGCAGAACTTTGTTTTTCTGAAGAAGAAAAATGAGCCTGTATGACACAGCAGGCCTTAGTGTTGCTTGTGACCTGGCAAGGTTGTCTCTACAGTTATGTTTTGGACCTACGTTTCCTGACAATCCCAGTGAACAAACAAGTGTATCCTAGCATCCTGATCTCCTGGAACCTCCCTTACCATGCTACTACCTGTAGGTGTTTTAGAGACAGTCCCTCCCTCAGATGAAATCTACTCACTGTGACTCACTATCTTCCAAACCTTGAAAAACCCTTTACATCATAGATTGTACCCTTTTCATCACAGCTTAAATTTGGAGTGCTATCCAGTGCATGAGATGATATTTACAACTGCCACAAAACTAAGTCTAAATAGATCTTAAATGGCCAGGGCACAATGTCTATCTAGAAGATACCAGAAGAGAGGCCTTTCTGAATTTGGCATCCTGCTAAGGATGTATCTACATGCAAGCCCTTGCTCCAAGCTGTTTATGCAGATGCAGCTCATGATGTAATGAAGTTATTCAGATGCCACCGCTGAGTACATCTAGTGGGTAAGACCACATGGAACCTCACAGGTGCCTGCTAGTTCCCAACTCCCCCAGGGGAGGGCGAACCACCCGGACTCCAGCTTCTCAGACCACCTCTCCTTCAGGTTAGGGGCAGTTTTCACATGCTCACCATATTGCAATTTAGTAGCTCAGCCAGTCGGAACTCCACTAAGGCATCCAGCAGCAGAGGTGAAACCACATCACAGATACCACTAAAGGCTGCTTGCTCAGCAATGCAGCTCAACCTGAAGCACAGGAAAAAGAAAGAAGTACCCTCCTCTTCCGAGCACATCACCTCCTTGGAGGTCCTGATTGGCCAGTGAATCTTGACTGACATGATTATTTCCTTAGGGTTAGAGTGTGCTGAACCTGAAGCACGACCAAAGCACCTAGAAGAACCCTCCTCTTTTTCTGATTGGAAATTGTTCTTGGAGGCCCTGATTGGCCTGGGAATCTTGAGTGACATGTGCAACTAGCTCCCTCAGGATTAGAGTGTCCTGAAGGCACACAGTAAAGGACTTTGTGGTCAAGGTTCTAATGCAGAACCTGACCCTTTTCAGATCTGCAAGATTTTTGTTTCAGTATCACTTGTGCCTGTCCTCCAATAACCTTTCTGTCTTTCAGCACTCTGCAGAAATTTCTCACTACTCCTTCTCCTGGTCCTCCTGCTGTTGCTCATTTTCCTCTTCTTCCTCCTCTTACTCCCCCCTCCTTCTCCTATTTTTTCTCCTCCTCCTCTTCATCCTCCTCCTCCTGCTGCTCCTCCTCCTCTTTTTCCTCCTCTTCTTCATCCTCCTCCTCTTCCTCCTCCTGCTCCTCCTTTTCTTGCTTCAATCAAGGCAGATTCCTTGCACAGTCCATTATTCACCTTGGAGCAGAGTAAACTATATGTCTCACAAGCATAAGGACTCCCAGGATATTATCAACAATTAAAGAGAAATTTTAGGACACAGGAAAGGATATCTGTTTTTCTGATTTTTACACTGATGTCAGGAAAACCAGAATTAATATTCACCTACTAGGTATTGTAATGATCTGAAAATCACTGAAGGAGGATCCTAGATTCAGATAGTATGCAAAAACAAAAAGCCCTTATTCTGCAGAAACAGCTAGCACATGGGTCTCAACCATTCTTTGAAATGGCGATCTCAGAGAGGAGCACACAGACCTTATTGGAAACAGGTGGAACTCTCTAGAAGAATTAGGTAATCTAAAACTTCATTGGTGGGTGCTAGGGGATCACAGGTTGTCAGGGGTCTGAATTCCTAAGTCATGAATGTTTAACTATATGATGAAATAGGGCTGCCCAACCTGGATGGCTGATTCTGAGATATTTCCCCATTTTTCTAGTTGTCCCTAAGCTATTCACTGGGGGGTGGGGGGTATTAATGATCTTTTTCAGGATTTTATGGTCTGTTGCTAGAGCTGGTGTCTTATGACTTGGTTCCTGGGGCTCATGGTTTACTCCTTAAAATAGTGCCTTATGGCCCAACAGGCTTGGAACTCCAAATGGAGACATATGAAATTTATCTTGATCTTTTCATATGATTCTTCAGACAACCCTGGGAGAAAAGCTGGAAATGGATGGACACTCCACATACTATTGCTTGTTGTCTACCTCACAGCTCCCTCCTGCTACCTCAATGGAGAATCCTGGAACAATCCCACAAGGGACCTCATACTCTTGCTATTGATAGTTAGCTCTTCCTAGACTCCATCACTATCTAGGGTCACCCAGCTGGGCCTCAGGACAGCAGCAGCATCCCTACTGCATGAGAAGAGATCAAGTGACTCAGACAGCACAGGCCTACCCAGCTCTACACTTCCACAATAGGGGCAGACAGGGTCCTAGTCTGGGAATTTTGTAGTTATGAAGAAATTTTTTCAGTCTCCCAGAGCTCGTCTGCTTCATCAATCAAGGAACAGGGTACATCATGTGTACATTCTATTCTACACTTTCAGTCCATTTCAGCCATCCATTTGGCTCACAGCTGGGACAACCTGCAGCTAAACATAGCTCACATTCAAACAGTAACCAGTGTTCAAGTAAAAACAGCTCTTCAATGAAAAACATTGAGATGTCTATGGAGGGATTTGGAGGCAGAAGACAGATGGTGGAAATGTGATAAATATAATGGAAAATATTGTTTTAAAAGTAGAAATGGGCTTGATGATTCTCTGCTCCATATAGGAAGGATCTGTATTATAGCACAACAAGTATTATTTAAGCCTATACTCTCAGGAGAATCATCTTAAAATCTCAAAGACCAAAACAAAATGAAACAAAACAAAAAATGTCCTGTTAAGCAGCAGGTCTAGTAAAACTACAGTAATTTGGTGAGTTCATTTTTTAAAAGATTTCTTTATTTTATGTGGATACACTGTAGCTGTCTTCAGACACACCAGAAGAGGGCATCAGATCCCATTACAGATGGTTGTGAGCCACCATGTGGTTGCTGAGATTTGAACTCAGGGCCTCTGGAAGAGCAGACAGAGCTCTTTACTGCTGAGTCATATCTCCATTAAAGGTGAATTAAAAGTTCACTTTTTAATCCAGATTACTGATTTTCTGTTGTTGGACCCAAAGATGGGCTTCTCAAGCCACGTATCAATCATCTAACATTGAGTACCTCACTGTTCATTGCTAATATTAAGTACTGTCAAAGCAGGGAATTTATAAACTTCTTTGGCTCTGTCCTTTTCTTCACTGTAACTACACACAGTTCCAAGTTGGTCACAGAATTCAACTCTTTTACAAGTACAGCTTCATTTGAGAGTCCAGACAAAAAGCAGAAGTTACAGAAGTTACACGACACACACTCACTGGTCTATTTTTCCATTCAATGAAGTGTCAAAGTCAAGCCTGCCAAGTTGAAGACTTCCCCGCATGTACCAGCACAGACAGGATTGGACATTTAAGTTAATTCTAAATTACTGAGTATGATCCAGCCTGTGGTACAAGAGCTATTGCTCTAAAAAGAAATAATCAGCAGCACTTTTGAAAAATGAAAAGAAAATTTGAATGACTGGGAAGTATTGGAGAATGAAAATAATTATGAGACAATAGCACAGATGCATTTAAAGGATATCAAATTTAAAAACTGAAATCAGTTATTGACTATTTCAAATGATAATCATTATTGAATCGTCCCCACATATCTGCACCAATTTTCAAAAACATCAGGCACAGAGTATGCTGTTAAGAAGATATGGTTTTACCTCACCCCTATGAGCAATGTTAGCTGCTGAGATATATAACGTATCACATGCCTCTAACATCAATGTCCTCTTTTTAACCCTCTGGGCTGAAGTAAATTTGCAAGTGCATTGGAAATGTGTGCAATATTGCCAACTAGTTGGAAATTTAATATTCATTGGATCCAAGCTAATCATCCCAATCTGTATGACTACCAGTTTAAGCTGCTTTCATTCACATGACATGAATTAATGCATGCTGGGAAATAACAGAATCACTCACCATGGCACCACCTGGCACTTCATCATAATGGTGATGGGAACCGTTGTTTGCTTGTCCCATTTCCTTCCATGAATTACACAAGAATCTGGTCCCCTACTCTGGTGGTCTGAAGGTAGAAGCCATGCTCCATGTGCAAATCCTTTCCCTCTTACTGCAATGGAAAGTTGACTACATGGCTACAACAAGTAATTTTAAAACTGAGTGGTGGTACAGGCAGCTACATTAAGAATTTAGCTAGGTTAATCAAGAAGACAATATGTTATAACCCTCAGGAGTAACCAGTGGAATCAAGGACAGCTGAGTGTAAATGGGAGAGCTTTTATCAATAACATCTTTCTAGGCTGGATGTATAGCCGCTCTAGCATTAATATGTGTTTGATAAGGAAATCACTGCACAAAACTAAGTCATTATTTTAAAATATATCTTTCAAAAGAGTATGTATTCAGCTCAAAGAAAACCAACCAAATATGAAGCCCAGGAAGGAAGATCAAAATGTGGATGCTCAGTGCTTTGTAGAAGGGTGAACAAAATACTCACAGGAGGACATATGGAATCAAGTGTGGAGCAGAGACTGAGGAGAGGCCATCCAGAGACTGCCCCACCTGGGGATCAATCCATATACAGCCACCAAACCTGGATGCTATTGTGGATGCTCAGAAGTGCTTGGTCTTGGAAGCCTGATATGTCTGTCTCCTGAGAGGTTTGGCCAGAGCCAGAACAATACAGAGGTAGATGCTCGCAGACAACCATTGGACTGAGCATGGGGTCCTGGATGGAACAGTTGGAGAAGAGACTGAAGGAGATGAGGAGTTTTGTAACCCCTTGAGGGAGCAACAGTGTCAACTGGCCAGACTCCCCGGATCTCCCAGGGACTGAACCTCCAACCAAAGCATACACATGGAGGGACCCATGGCTGCAGCTGCATATGTGACAGAGGATGGCCTTGTTGGACATCAGTGGGAGGAGAGGCCCTTGGGCCAGAGGGTCTTTGATGCCCCAGTGTAGAGGAAGGACAGGGAGGGAAGACAGGAGTGGGTGGGGGTGTGGGGGAGCACCCTTATACAGATAGGGAGAGGGGGAATTCCAAAGAGGAGACCTGAAAAGGCTGAAACATTTGAACTGTAAATAAAGAGATTTATAGCACAAATTTACATTTTAATCATGAAATCTGATCTCAAATATAGAGTTAAAAGACTTATCAATGCACAATTCTCACATGTGCAACAGACACAGAGCACATGGAGAATATATACACACTGCTCTTACATGAGCAGCTCTGCTGAGCTACTCTAACCTCAAAATAAAGCAGCTTTTCCTCCTGAGCAAGCTGGGTCAGAAGAAGGCAATAGATACTTCAATGCAGGAAAGAAAGGATTACATTTCAGTTAGCCCTGACTGCTCTGTTTCTCAGGACAGTGACCTCACTGTGGAGAATTCCAGTTTTCTGAGCTCTTCTTCTGAAATGTTATTTTATATGTATTACTATTTTGCCTGCATGTGTCTGTGCACAGTACATGCTGTGACCACAAGGGGGCAGCAGATACTTCACAATTACAGTTAGCAACCAAGTAGTTTTGGGAATGGGACTCCTCGTCTACTATAGAAACGTCCAGTTTATCTCTAACTGCTAGGTCGTATTTATAGCCACATTATATATAAAATATATTTTTGTACATGTTAAGTAAATTATATTGCATTACTTTCACCCTTTTTAAATTTCCTTTATCCATTCCCAGATTCTTTCATATTTCTTCCTTGTTAATTTTGAAAACTATGCACAAATATATGAATAAAACCTACTGTGTGAATTTCTGTTGACTATGTCCATGATTTCAGGGATGAGTTCTTTGCACTGGATATGCCATTAGGTAGCTCAAAACAGCCTGAGGATAACTGATTCACTTGTGGAAGAATCAGACCCTGAAGTGACCTAGGCTATCTTGGCAAAAAAGCATGAAGAATACAAAACATAGTGAACTATATACCTCAGCTAACACTAACTGCTTCCACGGCTCTGAATTTCTGAAGCTGCAGAAAAGACTATGGATATTGGCCATAGACAATCACGGTCTGCATTGCTAACTTCTAACAGACATGATAAAGAAAAGGCAATATTGATCTTAGTTTGATAGACAGGGCAGTTTCAGGCAGCATGGCTGCATTCCATGGGAGACTTCTGTTACTAGACTCAGGACCTCAATCTGTTCAGTTCCTACATTAACCAGATAGAGTCAGCCACTCATCCTCAATAAGCCAATTAAAAGAACTGATTTGTTTAGCTGTGACACGCTAGTAATAACCATCCTAATGATTTATTATTCCATCTAGGAAATCAGCCCCTTATTAACACTACCCTACTCAAGATCCCAGGTCATGGGCAGAATGAGAAGGATTTGAGGGCAAAATATCACACAAAAAACCTGTAGCTTAATTTTTGATGAAGTCTGTTTTCCTCTGAAATCCAATGACATTGATTTCCTTTGTATGTATTACTCTTAACATGCCAATCTTCAGGGTTCTACGAGGACAGCTAATTAAGATAAATATAGACTTCAATGCTTTATGCCATCTAAACATCCTATATTTTCAATATAAATGCAAATGACAACATTCCCAGTTTCTGTCCAGAAGCAAATTCATATTTTACTTACCATTTTAATTTTGGAACTTGCATATTAGAACTGTTATGATTAAATCCTAAGACCAAGTGTCAAATAACAAACAACTTGATCTGGCTGGTTCTTACAAACCTCACTGTATTGATCTACCTGCCTGTCTCTAAACCAGTTCCACGAAGTTTTTATCACTATTGCTCTGTACTACAGCTTGAGGTCAGGGATATTGATTCTCCCAGAAGTTCTTTTATTGTGGAGCATAGTTTTCAGCTATCCTGTGTTTTTTTTTTTTTTTTTATTTTAAGTAAATTTGCATATTGCTCTTTCTAACTCTATGACGAATTGAGTGGGAATTTTGATGGGGACTGCATTGAATCTGGAGATTGCTTTTGGCAAGATGGTCATTTTTACTAAATAAAGTGTGCCAATCCATGATCATGGGAGATTTTTCCATCTTCTGAGATCTTTGATTTCTTTCTTCAGAGACTTGAAGTCCTTGTGATGTTTAGGTATGGACCTTGAATTCCTGATCTTTTCAAGACTTTTACCAAGAATGGAAGTTGAATTTTGTCAAATGCTTTCTCAGCATCTAATGAGATGATTATGTGTTTTTTTAACTTTGTTTATATAATGGATCAATGGAATGGAACTGAAGACCCAAAAATAGAGCCACACATCTATGGTCACTTGATCTTTGACAAAGAAGCCAAAACTACCCAGTGGAAAAAAGACAGCATTTTCAACAAATAGTGCTGGTTCAACTGGCAGTCATCATGTAGAAGAATGCACATAGATCCATTCATATCTCTTTGTGCAAAGATCAAGAACAAGTGGGTGAAAGACTTCTACTTAAAACCAGGTATGTTGAAACTAAGAGAAGTGAAAGGGGGGAGAGTTTCGAACACATGGGCACAGGGCAAAATTTCCTGAACAGAACACTAATGGCTTATGCTCTAAGACCAACAATAGACAAATGGGACCTCATAAAATTGCAAAACTTCTGTAAGGCAAAGGACACTGTCAATAGGACAAAACCGAAACTAACAGATTGGGAAAAGATCTTTACCAAACCTACATCTGATAAAGGGCCCATACTCAATATATGCAAAGAACTCAAGATAAACTCCAGAGAACAAAATAACCCTATTAAAATGGTGTACAGAGCTTTAGGATGGTGATGGTTGGAGGACAAGATATAGCTACAAGTGACTCCTGGTTTAGACAGGAGCACCAGGATTCACCACTGGAGAAAAGGGCCAATTAACATACAAAGGTAGACCTATCAGAATTATACCAGACGTTTCAACAGAGACTATGAAAGCCAGAAGAGCCTGGTCCGAGGTCATGTAGACTCTAAGAGAACACAAACCCCAGCCAAGGCTACCATACCCAGCAAAACTCTCAATCGACATAGATGGAGAAACCAAAATATTCTAGGACAAAACCAAATTCAAACAGTATCTACCTACCAATCCAGCCCTACAGGGAATCCTAGAAAAAAAATTCCAACACAAGGAAGGTACCTACACCAAACAAAACACTAGATACTAAGTATCTCACAACAAAGCCAAAAGGAGAGAAATACAAGCACATAAAGCCACCCACAAAAACAAATATAACAGTAACCAAGAGTCATCTGTCTTTAATATATCTCAATTTAAATGGACTCAACTCATGCTACCAGACTGGATTCTCAAACAAGATCCAGCATTTTGCTGCATACAAGAAGCACACCTCTATAACAAAGACAGGCACTACCTCAGAGTAGAAGGGTGGAAAAGGGTCTTCCAAGCAAATGGTCCCAAGAAACAAGCTGGAGTTACCATCCTATTATTCTATAAAATACTTTCAACTAAAAGTTATCAAGTATCATGAGGAATGACACTTCATATTCATCAAAGGGAAAATTTACCAAGAGAATGTCTTAATTCTGAACATCTATGTACCAAATGCAAGGGCACCCACATTCATTAAAGAAACTTTACTAAAGCTCAAAAGACATATTGAAACCCACACAATAATAGTGGGAGACTTCAACATCCCACTCTCACCAATGGACAAGTCATTGAAACAGAAACTAAACAGAGACACAGTGAAACTAATAGAGGTTATGATCCAAATGGATTTAACAGATATGTACAGAACATTTCACGCTAAAACAAAAGAATATACCTTCTTCTCAGAACATCATGGTACCTCCTTCACAATCAATCACATAACTGGTCACAAAACAGGCCTCAACAGATATAAGAAGATTGAAATAATCCCATTCATCCTATCAGTTCACCATGGCCTAATGCTCGTCTTCAAGAACAGCAAAACAACAGAAAGCCCACATACACATGGAAACTCAACCACTCTCTACTCAATGATAACTTGGTCATGGAAGAAATCATGAAATTAAAAATTAAAAAATTCCTGAAATTTAATGTAAATGATGACATATCACACCCAAAATTATGGGACACAATGAAAGCAGTGCTAAAAGGACAATTCATACTGCTAAGTGCCCTGGTAAAGAAACTGGAAATATCTTACACTAGCAATTTAACAGCACACCTGAGAGCTCTATGACAAAGAGAAGCAAACTCACACAAGTGTACATGGCAGGAAATAGTGAAACTCAGGGCTGAAATCAACCAAATAGAAACAAAAGGAACAATACAAAGAATCAACAAAACCAAAAGCTGGTTCTTTGAGAGACTTAAGATAAATAAACCCCTAGCCAAACTAACTAAAAGGCCCAAAGGCAGTATTCAAATTAACAAAAATCAGAAAGGAAAAGGGAGACATAACAACAGAAACGGAGAAAATCAAAAAAATCATCAGATCCTACTACAAAACCTATACTTAACAAAACTGGAAAATCGAGATGGAATGGATGGTTGTTCTAGACAGATACCACATACCAAAGTTAAATCAAAGAAGGGGTCAACTATCTAAACAGGCTCATATCCCACAGGGAAACTCATTAAAAACCTCCCAACCAAAAAAGTGCAGTGCCAGATTGATTTAGTGTAGAATTTTACCAGACCACCAAAGAAGACCTAATACCAATATTCCTCAAACTCTTCCATAAAATAGAAACAGAAGGAACACTACATAATCTGATACCTAAACCACACAAGGACCCAACCAAAAAACAGAACTTCAGACCAATCTCGCTTATCAATGCAAAAATATTCAATAAAATCTTGCAAACCAAATCCAAGAACACATCAAAACCATCATTCACCATGATAAAGTAGGCTTCATCCCAGGGATGCAAGGTTGGTTCAATATATGAAAAACCATTAACGTAACCTATTATACAAACAAAGTCAAAGAAAAAAAAACACATGATCATCTCATTAGATGCAAAAAATAGAGCATTTGACAAAATACAACACCCCTTCATGTTAAAAGTAATGGAGAGATCAGGAATTCAAGGCATATACTTAACCATAATGAAAGCAATTTACTCCAAACCAACAGCCAACATCAAATTAAATGGAGATACTTGAAGGAACTTACAGTTCCTTTAAAACAGTGGATGAGACAACTTAGAAAACTGAAACTAGATCTACCTGAAGACCCAGCGACTACACTCTTGGGAATATACCCAAAAGATGCCCCACCATGCCATAGGGGCATGTGTTCCACTATGTTCATAGTAGCCTTATTTGTGATAGCCAGAAGCTGGAAACAACCCAGATAGATGTCCCATGATAGAATGGATACAGAAAATGTGGTTCATTTACACAATGGAATACTACTCAGCTATTAGGAACAAGGACATTTTGAGTTTTGCAGGCAAATGGATGGAACTAGAAAATATCATCCTGAGTGAGGTACTCAGACTACAAAGGACACACATGATATGTATTCAGTAATTAATAAATTGATATTAGCCAAAAACAAAAAAACAATCTAAACAAACAAACAAAAATCCCAAGATACAGTCCACAGAACTCAAAAACTCACGACTGACCTCAGAAAGACCCAAAAAGCAGCTGAAAGAGTCAGATGTAGATATTTGCACCCAACCAATGGACAAAAGCTGCTGACTCCTGTGGCTGAATTAGAGAAAAGCTGGAAGAAGCTGAAGAGGAGGGCAACCCTGTAGGAGGACCAGCAGTCTCAATTAACTTGGATCCCCCAAGACCTCTGACACTGGACCACCAACCAGGCAGCACACACCAGCTGACATGAGGCCCCCAACAGGTCTACAACAGAGGACAGCCGGGTCTGGGTTGAGTCAGAGAAGATGCACCTAATCCTCAGGAGACTGGAGGCCCCGGGGACTTTAGAGGTCTGGAGTGTTGGGTGGTGGGAACATCCTTGTGGAGACAGGAGGGTGGGAAGGAAGTATGGGATGTGGAACAGTTGGAGGGAAGACCAGGAGGGGAATAAAATAAGGAGTGTAAAAAAAAGAAAAAAAGAAAAAAAAATCTCTGTGAAAATAGTATGAATGTAGCTTAGGTTAAAAAGGAGGCAACCTAGAAGAGATTTTGCATTCCACACATGTCGTTATCCTTAACGCTTTTTTAGGTTCTCACCCCAGGTTATAATGTGAACAATTTAAGGATGGACTGAACACTCATGCTGATCAAGCCAGCCACTTAGGCAGAAGGGAGATTTACATGGCAAAGATATTCTACAATTATTTCTTAAGTATACCAGTGTCCTGAAACAGCAGGTCATTCTGCACTGGCACAGTCCTAAGTGGAAGGTCTCAGAGGAGACAAAAGTTAAAAAAGTAGAAGATACAAAGTATAGAGTTGGGGTGGTTAGCCAGGAGACAAGGCTTATGCTAAGGAAGCTTCTGGAGAATAGCAGCTTGTATACTACCTACAGGGAAAATAGATAGAGTTGGGAGACTTCAATGAAGTCAGCAGAATCCACCACAGCATGGGACAAATTAAAGAAGGATCTAATAAAACAACGATGCCCACTGAGAACAGGGTGATCTCATCAACATTACTGACCCTGCCTACAGTGGTTTCTGACTGATATCATCAGCACCATGTGGTAGGAACTGTTGGAATCTCAGGATGAGAGACATCCTCTCTCCAAAGGACCTAGGCCCAGACCATTACCAGCTCTCCCAAGCACATTCCTGCTTTCAAAGGAGCTCTGTTGTTTTTGTTTTTTTGATAAATACCTCAAGGCCTTAGGGAAAAGCCCCAGGTCCCAGGCCATTACAGGCTCTGCCAAGCATGTGGCTGTGTTTGAGATGGAGCTATGCAATTCTCTATCTATGAAGGCCTCAGGGAAAGCATTGCTTGGGCAGGCCAGTCCTCACCACAACAGTGTTTTTGCTTTTCAAATGGATTCACCAGATGTCTTGCCCATGTGGCCAAACTATGCTTCTCTCAAGAAGAAAAACGATCCTTTATGGCACACCAGGCATGAGTGTTGGTTGTGACCCTGCAATGCTCCTTAGAGCAGATTTTAAAACAGTGACTTTGATCTGGGGTTGGGCCTAGAAGTTTGTTAATCAGGCTTGACTCCTTTTTTATGTTTTGGACCTACATTTCCTGACAATCCCAGTGAACAAACGTGTGTATCCTAGCATCCTGATGTCCTAGACGCTCCCTTACCATGCTACTTACCTGTGGGGGCTTTAGAGGCAGTCCCTCCCTCAGCTGAAGTCTACTCTCTGTGACTCACTATCTTCCAAACCTTGGAAAATCCTTTACATCATAAATTGTATTATTTTCATCATAGCTTAAATTTGGAGTGCTACCCAGTGTGTGAGATGGCATTCACAACCACCAAAAAATTGCATCCAAATGGAACTATTTAAGGCCAGGGCACAATGTCTATCTAGAAGATACCAGACAAACGAGGCCTTTCCGAATTTGGCATCCTGCTAAGGATGTTTCTACATGCAAGCCCTTGCTCCAAGCGGTTTGTGCAGATGCAGCTCATGCAATGAAGTTATTCAGATGCCACCGCTGGGTACATACAGTGGCAAAGACCACATGGAACCTCACAGGTGCCTGCTAGTTCCCAACTCCCCCAGGGGAGGGCGAACCACCCGGACTCCAGCTTCTCAGACCACCTCTCCTTCAGGTTAGGGGCAGTTTTCACATGCTCACCATGCTCTCCCAAGCACATTCCTGCTTTCAAAGGAGCTCTGTTGTTTTTGCGATGTAGTAGCTCAGCCTGTCGGCACTCCACTAAGGCATCCAGAAGCAGAGGTCAAACCACGTCACACCTACCACTCAAGGCAGCTTGCTCAGCAACTGAACCGAACCTGAAGTACAGGTCAAAGCAACCAGAAGTACCCGCCTTTTCTGAGTGAAACGTCTCCTCAGAGGCTCTGATTGGCCAGTGCATCTTGACTGACATGATTATCTCCCTGTAGGGATATAGTATGCTGAATAAGTAGTGTAGAGCAAAGCACCAGGAAGAACCCTCCTCTCCTTCTGAGTGGAAGGTCTTTTTGGAGGCTCTGATTGGCTGGGAATCTTGAGTGACATGAGCACCTCCCTTAGGGTTGGAGCGCCCTGAACGCACGCAGTAAAGGCTTTCCTGTCCCAGGATTCTAGTGCAGAAGCAGACAGTTTTCGGATCTGCAAGATTTTTCTTTCAGTATCACTTGCGCCTGTCCTCCAATACCTTTTTTTTTTTTTTTGTCTTCCAGAACTATTATACAGAATATTCGTCGTCTTTGTCGTCTTTGTCGTCTTTGTCGTTTTTGTCGTCGTCCTCCTCCTCCGCCCCCCCCCCCCGTGGTCCTCATCTGCGTCCTCCTCCTCCTTTAGTCAGGATGGAATCCTTGCACAGTCCATTATTCACCATGGAGCAGATTGAACTATATGACAACAGGCAGAAGGCCTCCAAGAATATTAACAATTATAGAAAGATTTTAGGACACAAAACAGTATATTTGTTTTTGTGATTTCACACTGATGTCAGGAAAAAACAAAATTAATATTCACCTGCTACATATTGTAATGATCTGAAAATCCCTGAAGGAGGATCCTAGACTCAGATACTATGGAAAAACAAAAAGCACTCATTCTGCAGAAACAACTAGCACATGAGTCTCAACCATTCTTTGAAATGGTAATCCAGAGAAAGGCATGCAGACCTTCGTATAGGGAACAGGTGGAACTCTCTAGAAGAATTCGGTAACCTAATATTTCATTAGTGGGTGCTGGGGGGGTCACCGGTTGTCAGTGATTTGAATTCCTACCTCATGAACAGTTAACCATATGATGATATAGGGCTGGCCAGCCCGGGCGGCTGGCTCTAGGATATTTTCCCATTTTTGTAGTTATTATCCCTAGGCTGTTCTCCAGGAGGAGGGTAAGGATCTTGTTCTGGATTTTATGGTCTGTTGCTAGAGCTGGTGTCTTATGAATTAGATCCTGGGACTTATGGTTGACTCCTGGAGATGGTGCCTTATGGCCTATCAGGCCTGGTCCCCCAAATGGAGACCAATAGGATCCTTAAATAGAGACAAATGGGGTTTATCTGGACCTGTCAATACAATTCTCCAGACAACCCTGGGACAAAAGCAGGAAATGGATGCCGATCACTATGGAGGACTATCGTTAGCCAGCACATCTTCCTCAGTGCGAAGGTGAGAAACTCTGTCGGTATTAGTGATGGTTTTCCAGATGAACAGAACTCATAGCAGGGATCTCGTTACGTATGTACAACATGGATGTATAGGAATGAATCTCAGAATGTCGTCCCACAAATAAAACAGAGACTTTGTACCAATGGAAGGTTGAAGAATACAGCAGTGCCTGTATGTCTCAGGTGGTCTTCAGCACACACCAAAATTCCAAAGACAGAACCTCTGATGCTAGAAAATGAAGTGATCTTTCTTGCCAGAGTATAGCAAGCACAAAATCAGAAGGACCTTCCATCTTCGATATCCTTTATATACGTAGGCTGCCACCAGAAGCTGTGGTCTAGATTAAAGATTTTTCCTATCCTCTCAAAAGCTCCATATTAAAGAAGGAATATCCCATGTTCAATATTGCAAATCATAAAAAGCCCTCACGGTGCCCACTTGTTTCAGTTTTAAATAATTAACTTTAGTAATTTGAACTGAAGTACATTTTACCTCATCTGAATGCTGTCTGTCTCAAGGCTGTGACATCTGCGTAAAAGACTTCATTTATTTATACATTATTTTTATTTTATGTCTCTGAGGGTTGTCCTGGCACTTATTTGAGTGCTGTACCTGCAGTGGCCAGACGAGAGCATTAGACCCCTTGTGATTGCAGTTACAGCAACTGGTTTAATGCCTGTGGTTTCTGAGACTGTAACATGTGTCATCATCTGTAACATCCAATGCTCATAATTAAGCCATCTCTTTATTTAACATAATTTCATTTAAAATTAATTTTTATATATTTGAAATATGATATATCACTGTCTGTACCCTTCATGTTTTTACATTTTTCCAATAATGGCAAACAATGTGGTAGATTTGGTAAAAACACGATAAATAAGTAAGTTAAAGTCGCCGGGCAGTGGTGGCACACACCTTAATCCCAGCACTTGGGAGGCAGAGGCAGGTGGATTTCTGAGTTCGAGGCCAGCCTGGTCTACAAAGTGAGTTCCAGGACAGCCAGGACTACACAGAGAAACCCTGTCTCAAAAAACCAAAAAAAGTAAGTTAAAGTCATTCTCTTAACCATAAGCAAAATATTTACTTATAAGCTTGATTCTACAATTGAACTGCTAGCTGCTCAGACTCTCCTTCATCTATGCCCTTTCATCTAGCTAGTCAACTTTTCTCTTGAGATCATCAAACACATGTGCACTGCACTGCTCTCTTTCCTCCATTCAGTTTCATGTGTGCATGTGTGTCCTGCTTTTTCTTTCCACTCTGCTTTCAGGATGCCATTCTAAGCAAAGAAGCAGAAATAGAGTCCTCCAAAGAGAGTACCCAGCAAGAGACTTCTCAGACGTCTAATGGCTATAAAAGAAGGATGTATCTCCCTCACTACACACTTGGGAGGGTGAAACAGGTCATTTCATGGTAGTCGAGCTGATCTGGCTCCAAGCCATGGCTGTAGTAGGCCAAAGTTTGTAACTTAACAGAAGAGCACCTCAATGCATCCAGCTGACTTTGCTTCAAGTCATTCATCAAAGACCACAAGACTCCTCTCAAGCAGTTTGCCTTAAAATAGGCAGGAACTTTCCATGCTTTAGCATTTTTGTCTATTGAGACTTTCAGAGGCACACCCAAACTCCATCATTTCAGACACATAGCTGCATCTGAAAAGGCAATGTCTTCCTATGCTTAGGTATTTTACTAATCAATTACGTTTTCTATGAACCATAATGAAATATACTTCAACAATTTATCCCCTTACTTCTCCCCTCTCCATCCTAAATTCTTCCCTGACAATTTCTTACTTGTTACATATGTGTGACTGTGAAGACTCAAATACATAAATAAAACTTGTTGACTGTGTTTTTATTGGTTGTTTGAATATGGTTCAAGGACTGCACATGTTGTATTGATTAGCCAAATAGGGAACTCATTGCCTGGGGCTAATTCTCCTACTTGAGAGTTCCACTCTTTAATAAGCAATAGGACTTCGGGAGCACAAAGCATCCAAAGATCAAGAGGAAACTACGATAGCCCTCCTCTGTGAAGTAGATACAGTCCCACATTGAATCCAAAAGCTGCAAGTGGATTATTTTATTTACCTAGTGAGCTTTTTGCTATTAATCGTGGCAAACCTCACTTACCTTTCATATAGACGTAGATGTCACCCAAATTCCCCAGAATGATTATCCTAGACTTTTCCCCTACTTCTCTCAAAGACTTCCAGGTACTGGAAAAAAAGTATTCAACATGTGAGCAATGGGCGACATTCCCATTTAAACCCCGCATCTCGCTTCGACTCCTGCCTCTTCTGTACCACACTCTTCCATGACCCTCATAAAGACTGTTATGTTTTCAACTGTCAATGCTAAAAAGGAACAATATTATTCCACAAAGAGTCAAAGCATATGGAAGATGGAACAGACCAAAGCAAGACCTAATCCACCAGGAAAACATGACCTCATGAAGTTCACTGCTCAGCTTCTTGAGATTATGATCAACTTGCCTAGACTACAGAGTACTTAGGTCTCCCTAGTTTTCCAGCTCTGTCATTTATGGGTATTTCCATAAATGAGAGCTTTTCTGTATGTCTTGTCATATAGAATCAGAAGTTAATGCTATAGAAATATACTTCTCAGCCCGGCTGTGGTGGTGCATGCCTTTAATCCCAGCGCTTGGGAGGCAGAGGCAAGTGGACTTCTGAGTTGGAGGCCAGACTGGTCTCCAGAGTAAATTCCAGGACAGCTAGTGCTATACAGAGAAACTCTGTCTCAAAACTACCCCCATATATATATATATATATATATATATATGTATGTATGTATGTATATATATATATACATATATATGTATATATGTATATATATGTGTGTGTATTATATATTATTAATTTATTATAATTATCAATATATTATGTATATTATAATATATATTATACCATCAATGTATATACACACACATATATATACACTATACACTATATGTGTATGTATGGTATAAGTGTGTGTGTGTGTGTGTGTGTGTGTGTATTCCGTCACTGTATACACACATATATACACTTCTATACTATTAGGAAACAAAACAAAGTTGTTTGAGTTACTCTTTCAATCAGTAAGCAATATTTTGTGGTGTGATAAATCAAATGTATATTTCAGTCTATGATTTCAGGGAGAATAAATCAACTATAACCAAAAAAAACCCCACAAGATTTTAACTTACATGAGTTGTTAGTTGTCAAAAAAAATCCTGACCTACAGCAGAGTTTATTCTCCCTTCTAATACAGAATGCCCTGTCAGAGTCAGATGCATTGTTCAACCTGAACCACATTTTCTTTTCACTCCTTTTGTTTTCTCAGTTAAATCATATTTAGTGGGATGTTTTCCCCTGCTCAGATCACTGCATATATGAACGGAACCATAATCTGTCTCACAATCCATCCCAGTCCCAGCAGATCAGATTCTGACAACTCAGCCAACTGCTCTTCCTGGTTGTGGAAGTGACTTTCCTGGACAGCGGCTGCCACACTCAGCATAGTATTGCTTGTTGTCTACCTCACAGCTCACTCCTGCTGCATCAATGGAGAATTCTAGAAACATCTCACAAGGTGCCTCCAACTGTTTTTACTAATTGTTAGCTCTCCCCAGAATCTGTCACTATCTAGTGTCACCCAGCTGGGCCTCAGGACAGCAGCAGCTTCCCTACTGGATGAGGAGAGACGACATGAGTCAGACAGCACAGGCCTACCCAGCTCTGCACTTCCACAATAGGGGCAGATAGGGACTGAGTTTGGAAACTTTGTAGGTAGGAAGAAATTCTTGCAGTCTCCCAGAGCATGTCTTCTTCTTCAACCAAGGAACAGGGGACATCATGTGTACATCCTATCCCATACCTACACTCCAGTTCAGCCATTACTTTGCTTCATAGCTGGGAAGTCCTGCAGCCAAATATAGGTCACACTCAAACAGTAATTGTTCTTCAAGCAAAATTAGCTCTTAGGTGAAAAACAATGAGTTGTCTATAGAAGGATTTGGAGACAGAACAGAGATGGTGGAAATGTCATAATTATACTGGCAAAATATTGTTTTAAAAGTTGAAGTGGACTTGATGATCATGTGCGCCAGGGAGCATGCCAAGTATTACTTAAGCCTATTCTCTCAGGGGTATCATCTTAAACCTTGGAAGAAAACTGTCTTATAGGCAGGAACACAAGCATTACCTAGACATTCTTTTTGGTAGGACTAGTGTAACTACAGTAATTTCATTTCTCAGTAAGTTCGATTTTTTATCCAATTCTTGAAAGACTGGTATTGGACACAAAAATGGGTGAGTATCCCAGCAATTGGGAGGCAGAGGCAGGCGGATTTCTGAGTTCAAGTCCAGCCTGGTTGGTCTACCGAGGGAGTTCCTGGACAGCCAAGGCTATACAGAGAAACCCTGTCTCAAAAAACCAAAAAAAAAAAAAAAAAAAAGGTTGAGTATGACACTTATCAATCATCTAAAAGTGATTACCTCACTGTTCATTGCTAATATTAAGTTCCATCAAAGCAGGGAATTTACCAACTTCTCTTGTCCGGTCCCTTTCTGTCGCCACTTTCCAAGCACCATGACTACAGGCCTGTGCCACCATGTCTAGCTGAGGTGGCTTCCACTTCATTTACTGAGTCAGTAGAGACCCAGCATGAGTAAGACAAGCAGTTCCACATATATATTCAGTAGTGACTTAGCACCCTGAGTCTGGGTTTCACCATCTAGAGAATAAGGACAGAGCTCTGCCCTAGTCCTTTGGTGACTTATAACAGACATTATGATGAAGCAAAACAATACTGCTCCTAATTTGAAAGACAGTGGAATTTAAGTCAGCAGGGCTGCATTTCATGGTAGACTTCTCTTACTAGAGTTAGGACCACAGTCTGTGTCCTAGCTACCCTAACCAGAGAGACTCAGCCTCTCATCCTCAATAAGCCAATGAAAAGAACTGATGTATCTAGCTGTGACACACCCACCTATAATGCTGGTAATATGGAGGCAAAGTGGACAGAATTCTCTGATATTCTAGAACAGATAAGTGTTGTATATTTTACATTTTATATTTTATTGTATATTTTAAATTTTATTTTATATTTTATTTTATTTAATATTTATTTTATATTTTATAGTTTATATTTATATTCATATTATATCATATATATAATTTATTATATTTTGTATTTTATATTTAATGTTATATTTTATATTATTTTATATTTTACTGTACTTTTATTTTTTATTTCTATTTTCTATTCTGGGAGAGAGGCTCTGTTTTTGTGTCAACACAAAAAGTATCTGGACCCCTTCCAAACTAATATGGACCAGATATGATAGTAGAAGCCCCCTGAAGATCTTGGCTACAGATGGAAAAGAAAAATTCAAGACCAAACAGGACAGGCAACATAAATTGCTGATCCTTCCACAGGGAAACAACCTCGAAACATGCGTAGATATAAAAGTATCTCTAGCCAAAACTTCAGCTAAAATCAGACAATTAATCTTGTTGGTTATGGAATCTTTAAGATTCATCACGACATCTCTCACATGGCATGAATAAGGATTTATTACGTTTGGTTATTGATCAGATTAACTCGTGAAAGGACAGTTGTCTTTCATCTGCTCAAACAAGGAACAAAAATTCATCTTTAATTGACCTGTGCACCTCGCACAATCTATGTAAATATCTTAATGATACTAAAATGTTGGTTGTAAGATTCATATATTACACAATGGGCAGCTCTGACAAGATTCATCTGCAGCAACTCTGAAGTGACCTGCTGTTCCAACTGTCTCCCAAACACCATCAGGAGTAGCTGCTGATTCCAGACAGACTTGGTTCATCCAGACAGAGCCAGTCAGAACTTCAGTCAAGCCCTGAGCCCTCTAAGCGAACAGAAACTGGATGACAGATGCAAAGGCTACTTTCTTAAGTCAAACCAATTTTTCTAATTTTCCTATCCCTCCTTACCTCTTTAAAAAATTTTGTCACTGGGTAGTTGTGGCGCATGCCTTTAATCCCAGCACTTGGGAGGCAGAGGCAGGGGGATGATGGTGATGGAATAATGATCAATAATCAATGCCAATCAATAATCAATAGATGGTAATCAATAATCACCAATACTAATTGATAACCAATAATGATCAATAATTGATGTCACACGCCTTTAATCCCAGCACTTGGGAGATAGAGGCAGGAGGATTTCTGAGTTTGAGGCCAGCATGGTCTACAGAATGAGTTCCAGGACATCCAGGGCTATACAGAGAAGCTCTGTCTCATAAAACCAAAAATAAAATTGTCACCCCTCTTCCAAATGATTATAATTTTGAACAGGGAGGAAATAGATAGGAGAGATTACTAAATTTATTCTTGAACAAAGCACTGTATAGTCATAATCTTATAATGACAGAAATCTTTGTTAATCAATGCCAAACTGAACTTATAATTTCTTACACTGGCACAGAATTTATACATTGATACAGATTTAAGGTTTCCATTAGCACAAATCTTTGTATATTGATACAATATTTGAAATTAATATTTTTACTTGTAGATAGGCATTGTACCTATGCAACCCATTTGATAATACAAAGCTTTGACCCAATTCTCTATAGCTGCTGTTTAGGATGACTAACTGTTAGGATGACTAAGTAATGCAAGTTAAGGGCCAGACAGTAAACTCATAGTTATATTAGATTATGATTTAATTATAGTATATAATATAAACATATATATATTTATATATTTATTTATATAGAATATATATCATTTATATATAAATATATAAATAAATTAAATATATTTATTTACATATAAAAATAAATAAATAAATATATATAAATATATAAATATATATTCTATATAAATAAATATATAATATATGTTTAATTATAATAAATTATTTTTAAAGTATTTTCAATATTATTCAAATACAAATAGCTAAGGGTAGTCAAGATTTAACAGTCCAGATATACTTTATATAGATACATAGTCTTCAAACACATCAGAAATTCACAGAATATGGCATTCATTATCATTTCATTATTATTAGTGTATATCATGCCTTATAGTTTACATAACTGCTGAAACTATGTTCAATGTATATCTGAAATAAAAGGCATTTTAATGGACAGAAGTGTGAAATGTTACCAGCGTTGTGAGAGCCTGAGAGCCGATCCCACCCCTCCCTCTCTGTCGCACTCAGCATGGGGGACCCTGCACATCACCTGGGAAGCACAATGGAGCCGCCCTAGTGGGGAAGGCGTGTGTGAGCCGCCCCCGAGGGCAGGAGAGCAGGGTAGCTGGCCTCGCCCCTTGCTGCGTGTGGCGCTGAGTGAGACAGCCAGTGAGGTGTTGTAGACGTCACCCTGGTGGTGTGGGTGCAGGAGAACTAAAAAGCTGACCGACTAAGTGCCGGGACCCAGATCCAGAAATCTGTGTTCGTTCACCCCGACATCGACACCGACCCCGACCGTGAACGACAGGAACGTGTGAGTGGGGCCAGGCTCTCACGTACACATGAGAATAATTTCCTAAAGAATGATTTTCTCAAGCTTTTTTTCAAAGTATTAAGGTTTTCTAAGACTCGGGGCAGTGAGACAAAAGCTGGTTGATGGACCCCCGTGAAAGGTGTGTCTGGTTTCAACACAAGGACACAGTTAGAAAGCATGTAGTCAATGCAACTTACAATAAATATGGTGGAAAAGACTAAACCGGTTTTAGCTTGACAATTATAAAAGCCTTAACCCATGCAATAACCCTTGTTTGAAATCCAGATTCTCTCCCAACTTTACCTCTTGCTATCATAACATCACAGAGATCTGCTGCTGACTTCCATATATGTCTCTGAAAACGCGCAGACCCCACCTTCCAAAGGAAGACTATTATTTCCAATATTGTATCAATTTCTAGACCAGTACATGATTGAGACTGAATAATTTGTCATCTTTAAGAAAAATACAAGAGACATGATAATTTATCTTTTTGGTTCTCTGTCCCACAAGTTCTAAAAACTTGAGGCCAGGCCGCTTGTGACATCTGTGATATAGCCAAGCAAAGGTGGGTCAGAAACATATGCTCAACACAGCCAGACAATCCCTCCTACAGTCTCTGCTCCACACTTTGTCTCTTTACTTGCTCCCATGAGTATTTTGTTACTTCTTTGGGGGGTGTCGTATATATGTTTGTTTATTTTTTACTTGGATATTATATTTATATTTCAGATTTTATCCCCTTAACCCATTCTCCCACCACCCAGGAACCTCCTATCCCATCTTCCTTCCTGCTTCTATGAGGATGTGCCCCCACCAACTCCCCCACTCCCACCTCCCCACCTTCGAATTCCACCCCACTTGGTGTTCAGCCTTCATGGGATCAAGGATCTCCTCTCTCACCTATGTCTGACAAGGCCATCCTCCCCTACATATACAGATGGGGCCATGGATCCCTCCCTGTGTGCTCCCAGGCTAGTGGTTTAGACCCTGGGGAGCTCTGGTTGGTTGGTATTGTTGCTCTCCTCATGGGGCCACAAAAACTGTCAGCTCCTTCAGTCTTCTCTCTAACTTCTCCATTGGAAACCCCTTGATCAGATCAGTGGTTAGCTGTGAGCATCTGCCTCTGAATGTGTCAGACTCTGGCAGACCCCTAAGGACACAGCCATATCAGGCTTTTGTCAGCATGTATTTCCTGACATCCACATCAGCCTTTACCTTTGGTGACTGCACATGGGATGGATACCCAGGTGGAATTGTCTCCAGACGAACCCTCCTTCAGTTTCTGTCCCACACTTTGTCTCCATATTTGCTCCCTTCAGTATTTTGTTACTCTTTCTAAGTAGGACTGAGGTATCCACACTTGGTCTTCCTTCTTCATGAGCTTCATGAGGGCTGTGAGTTGAATCTTGGCTATTTCAAGCTTTTGGGCCAATACCCACTTTATCACTGAGTAAATACCATGTGTGTCCTTTTGTGATTGGGTTACCTCACTCAGGATAATATTTTCTAGTTCCATCCATTTACCTAAGGATTTTTCAAATTCATTATTTTTAATAGCTGAGTAATACTCCATTGTGTAAATGTACCACATTTATTGTATCCATTCCTCTGTTGAAGGACATCTGGGTTCTTTCCAGCTTCTGGCTATTATAAATAAAGCTGCTATGAACATAGTGAAGCACATGTCCTTATTATATGTTGGAGCATCTTCTGGGTATATGCCCAGGGATGGTATAACTGGGTCCTCAGGTAGCGCTATGTCCAATTATCTGAGGAAATGCCAGACTGACTTCCAGAGTGGTTGTACCAGCTTGCAATGCCAGCAACAATGAATGAGTGTCCCTCTTTCTCCACATCCTCACCAGCATCTATGATATCCTGAGTTTTTGATCTTAGGCATTCTGACTGGTGTGAGGTGGAATCTCAGGGTTGTTTTGATTTGCATTTCTCTGATGACTAAGGATGCTGAACATTTCTTTAGATGCTTCTTGGCCATTTGAGTTTCCTCAGTTGAGAATTCTTTGTTTAGCTCTGTACCCCATTTTTAATAGGGTTATTTGGTTGTCTGGAGTATAATTTCTTGATTTCTTTGTATATATTGGATATTAGCCCTTTATCAGATGTATGATTGGTAATGATCTATTCCCAATCCATTGGTTGTCATTTTGTCCTATTGATAGTGTCCTTTACCTTATAGAAGCTTTGCAATTTTATGAGGTCCCATTTGACAATGGGACAATGACAATTTGTTGATCTTAGAGCATAAGCCATTGGTGTTCTGTTCAGAAACTTTTCCCCTGTGCCTAGGTATTCAAGGGTCTTCCTCACCATCTCTTCTATTAGTTTCAGTGTATCTGGTATTTTTTGGGGGGTTGTTTATCAACTTGGACTTGAGCTTTGTATAAGCAGATAACGATGGATCAATTTGCATTCTTCTACATGTTGACCTCCAGTTGAAACAACACCATTTGTTGAAAATGGGGTCTTTTCCCCATAGGAATGTTTTAGCTCCCTTGTCTAAGATCAAGGGACCATAGGTGTATGGGTTCATTTCTGTGTCTTCAATTCTATTCCCTTGATCTTTCTGCGTGTCTCTCTGTACCAATACAATGCAATTTTAATCACTGTTGCTCTGTATGACAAGAACATTAAGTCTCTAAAGATAGAAATTGAAGAAACCCTCAAAACATAAAAAGATCCCCTGTGCTCACAAATAAGCAGGATTAACATGTGGCCATCTTACCAAAAGCAATCTACAGAATTGATGCAATCCCCAACAAATTCCAACACAATTATTCACAGAGATAGACAGAGCAATTCCCAAATTTATTTGGAAAAACAAAAATTTCAGGATAATGAAAACTATTCTCAACAATAAGAGAACTTCTGAGAGAATCACCATTCCTGACATCAAAGTGTACTACAGAGCAGTTGTGATAAAAAACCACATGGTACTGGTCCAGAGACAGGCAAGTAAATCAATGGAATAGAATGGAAAACCCAGAATTAAACCCACAAACATGATTACCTCATCTTTGACATAGAATTCAAAACCATCCAGTGCGTAAAAAATGTATACTAAACAAATCATACTGGGTCAAGTGGCAATCAGCATGGAGTTGAATACAAATAGATCCATTCTTATCTCTTTGTACAAAATTCAAGTCTAAAAGGTTAAGGCCCTGCACAAAAAAGCCAAATACACTGAATCTAATAGAAGAGAAAGTGGAAAAGAGCCTCAAATATTGGCACAGGCAAAAAATTACTGAACAGAACACCAATGGTCAAGGCTCTAAGATAACAATTCACAAATGGGATCTCAGAACATTGTAAAGGAAAGGACAATGTCATCAAGGCAACATGGCAACCTACAGATTTGATTGTTACCAATCCTACAACTAATAGAAGGGGAATAGCCAATATATACAAACAACTCAAGAAGTTAGTCTCCAGAGAACCAAATCATCCTATTAAAAATGGGGTCGAGAGCTAAACAAAAAGTTCTCAACTGAGGAATCTCCAATGGTTGAGAAGCACCTAAAGAAATGTTCATCACCCTTAGTCATCAGGGAAATGCAAATCAAAAAGACCCTGAGATTTCTTCTCACCATAGATGGCTAAGATCAAACACTCAAGTGCGAGTAGATACTGATGAAGATGTGGAAAAAGAGGAACATTCTTCCATTGCTGGTGAAATTGTACGCTGGTAAAGCACTTTGGAAATCAGTCTGGTGGTTCCTCAGAAAATTGGGCATAGTGCTACCTGAGGACCCAGCTATACCACTCCTGGGCATATCCTCAAAAGATGCTTCAACATACATCACAGCACATGCTTCACTGTGTTCATAGTAGCCATATTTATAATAGCCAGAAGCTGGAAAGAACAGATTTCCTTCAATAGAGAAATGGATACAGAACATGTGGTACATTTACACAATGGAGTACTACTCAGCTATTAAAAACAATGGATTCATGAAATTCTTAAGCAAATGGATGGAACTAGAAAATATCATGCTGAGTGAGGTCCTAGTCACAAAACAGCACACACAGTATGTACTCACTGATAAGTAGATATTAAGAAAAAAGCTCAGAATACCCATGAAACAACTCAGAGAACACATGAAGCTCAAGAAGAAGAAAGGCCAAAGTGTAGGTTCTTCAGTACTACTTAGAAGGAGAAACAAAATACTCGCTGAAGTTAGAGGGTAGGGGGGAATTTGGAGGAAGAGAAGGAGGGGAGAGGGAAAGCGGGCAGGATCAGGTGTGGGAGGAGACAGGGGAGATGAGCAGAGTGTCAAGGAATTGAAGAGAGGTGTGTAGCAATGGGTGATGGAAAACTTGGGGTAGCCAACAGAAAGTCCTAGGTGCCAGGAAAGAAAGAGGTTTCTAGGACCCAATGGGGATGACATTAGCTGAAATAACCAAAAAAGGGGGAGAAAAAAAACTATGGAGACCGAGGATAGGCTCTGCACCCGATTAAGGCATGGGGTCCCACACTCATCTCAATAATATTAACTCATAATTGTTCCTGTCTAAGGTAAATCCAGAGAATTCCCCACCTGTGGATCCATTCCATATGCAGCCAGTAAACCCAGACACTATAGCTGGTGACAAGAAGTGCTTGCTGACAGGGGCCTTATCTATCTGTCTTTTGAGAGGCTCTGCCAGACCCTTCCCAATACATATGCAAATGCTTGCAGCCAAGTATTGAACTGAGCACAATGGTGTGTAGAGTCAGCCTCCATCCATATTTCCAGTTCTTTTGACATAGCATTACCACTCAGTATACAAAAAGTATAGACTATCACAACAAGACACTCAATTTATACAATCTATAGGTCTGTCTGCAAATGTACTAAAAATATATAAACTCACAAATTCATAATTCAACCAAAGTATGAAACAAATTCTCATTCATAGTAACTAAGATAGCACAATAAACTCCATAGCAATATTTACTATAAGCCAGTAACACACTAACCATTACAGAAATTGTGATAAAGACTCCACTTAACACAGTGTGGATATTATGGGCAAAAATATAAGGAAGTTCAAAAAAACACATCAATTCAATGTTCCATCTGTGTCACTAATTGTAATCTAACCAAGTTACATAAATGACCATAAGAGACATACATCTGTGTTGTTGCAATGTAATCCAAGACAGGACTGTATCAAAACAAATACCAACTAGACAAGAATGAAAACTATAAGTATATACTAACATTAGCAATAAAATTCTCTCTCATAAATGACATCTAATTTCTTTGATTCCTTTGAATAAAATGTATGAAATTGTTCTCAAATTTTTTAATGAAGTGTTAACAAATATCAACCAAAGAAATGTTTTATCAAATGACACTGACTACCAGGGACTGATTATCAAGCAAGATATCAGCATTATAACTCAGTGAATGTCTTTGCAGGTACTGATAATGGACAGGATGGGTGATGAATCTCTATAACTCAAGTCATCATTGGATTCAGCATGATGACATATTCTAGAGACGACAGGAATTACATGATTTTGAGGAGATTTTGTGAACATGACTAGCATACAATAGTATATGAACAACAGAGAGCATGGTCACCTCCTGCCTCAATGTTGCATGTGAGAGTGCCCTTCCCTGCACTAGACAATGGAAGATATAATGTCCCATGATCAAACTCAATGTCTAAATGTTAAGGAACACTTATGACCTTCTCAACTTTTGTCTTACTATGGAAGTTCTGATGAGATCCATTGTGTTCATACATATGGCTGTTGACACATGGTCTGGTCCCAGCTGTCCAGGAGAAGATACTTTCTGAAAATATTTATGCCATGGATATGAATGAAATCATGGCACCTGAGGACGGAGAACATGATCTTCACAACATGTTTTCAACAATGTTTTGATCAAAAGTTTTCAGGTCTCAGATGTAGAGCTTGAAGCAAGAATTTTCCCACTGAATCCAGGGAGCATTACATAAGATGAGTGGAAAATTATTGTTGAATATAATTAAGTAGATCTCCAAACAGCAGTAGCCTTAAAAACAGACACATAGTTGTAAATGTGTGTGTGTGTGTGTGTGTGTGTGTGTGTGTGTGTGTGTGTGTTGTGTTTGTCTGCATAAGAAACAGATTAAGCAATTGCTCTGGCTTAGATCCTAGCAAACATGAAGAAGCTGCGTGGTTTCACTATGTCCTTTTTGCTCCTGAAGTTTTCTCTCATCTTGTGCTGTTTGACTGAACTCAGTTGCTTTTGGAGGATAAAGAATATTGAAGATAATGATGGACATTTGAGAAGTGACTGTGGTTTTATGCTTTCAGCATTGGAAGAAGCTTTTGAAGACATTGATTATAATGAACTTATTCCTTTTAGGTAAGTCACTAACTATGTTTCTTGCTTCAGTGTCATGAATTAGAAATATTTAGGTGTATACACAAACTGTTGGGTTCTGTCCTGTTCTCCCCCCTGTTACTTTAGGAACTACTAAAAATTATTACATCAATGACTATTTTAATACTTTGAAATGTGTCACAGTTTAGTTTATGTTTACTATGCTGGGCTCCAATTCACAATGCTGGACAATGAGAGAGACTGGATTCTGTTGAGTGTTTGTGCACATCTTATCTTAAAAGTTGTCTCTTCATCTACCTTGCATTCACAATTCTCACCTTTGGAAAGAGCTCAATATGAAAAGACTCCAACACTGCCTATATTCTATTGTCTGCCATTGATTCTTGTATGAGCAGGCATCTAAATGCCTTCATGAAAAGGTTATCAAATTTTGGTCTCCAAAAGTTAGGCATACATTCAGACACTGAAATATTTGTGTATGTGCTGGTCTACTATACCTGATTACATGAATATATATATATATATATATATATATTTACCTTGATTTTTAAAATAGTCTTTAAATGCATCCCTCCTGCCATTCTGGAGTTGACACTTAATGTGGATAAAGACTTCCAGGCTTCATATTCTGTTACCAGAATAATCTTTTGGTCCAATTATGCAAATACTCAGTCACATATTAGGCTTATTATCACTATCAGGTAGATGGTCAATATATCTATTAATTATCAAATAAATATAACATTAGAGGAGATCTAGGAGAATAAATGCATTTCTTGTAGATAAGAACCTGTTCTTAATGTGGCTACATAGTTCTGAGATCCCAAGTGTGAGATGTTATCATTTGTGCCTGCCGATCATGTAGGAAAGAGTGTTGAAATCATTCACATTTTACATAATCTGTATGACTGGGACTACTTTTTTTGTGACTGAGTTTTCCTGTAGTTTTCTGTCTTTGAATTTCCAACCAATCTCTTATTCAATTTTCATGTCTTTAGGATTTAAAGAATATGTTTCTCAATTGTTAGCCACAGAACACTGTGTACACTTTGACAGTGATGGTGGCTTCACATTATTATACTTCTCTGTTAGGTCAGTAGGAATTTTATTTCTGATGTATTCTGTTTTATCCTACACCTCAGTAGAAAAATAGTGAAAATCCTCATTGGTGACATTTTTATAAGCCATAATTAGGTTTAAAATTATAAATATATGAACTGGGCCAATGCACTTTTCAGGTTTCAAAAGAAAAACTTAGCTTCAAACAGTCCTATTGAAATTGCAAATTTCATCAAAAGAGGATGTTTTTCATTTTTACTTCTGACAAGAGGTAATTGCTAATAGTAGTAGATAATCTGCCATCTGTCCTGGGCCAGGTGAGCACATTTCATAGAGAAAGAAGATTTCTGTGTTCAGATATCACTTAAAGGTTCTCAAAGAATTAAGAAGACTGAGGTGTTAAGAGAAATCTGATATCTTTTTTTATGAAATTGACTAATAACAACACACTGAAAGGTAACATTAAATTGATGTATAAAAGATCAAAAAGGTTAATATTCTAGTTATGTGGATAATTGTATCATATTGTATATTTTGAAATAGATAAGTTGATTTATATAAAATATATCTTAAAATAATTATTGTTTGTTGAATATTAACATTTGAATATATTAACATCATGTTCTACAAAAATCATGAGAATATTATTGATAATTTTTTTCACTGTGCATAAAGCTAGCATTTTTAATGTTTACTACAAAGAGAGTTTGCTATTTTGAAATCTGTAAAATATTCTTACTGATGAAATAATTTCTTTCCTACAAACACTGATAATCATTTTAAGTATACTGATTGTTAGACAATGTACACAGATGTATAATGTGCTTTGAATACTCCCACACGATATCATATAAGGGCTTTTGAATATAATTTTTAATGATTCCTTTTTAATATTTTATTCTCCTTTACTAAATTCCCCCCAAAATATTTTGTATGTCTTGAAACAATTTAGTACTCAATGTTAGATATAGGATTCATGGTTATGGATATTATTAAATATTCATTAATATTTTTAGGTTATTAAAAATATGAATATAAAAGTTGAACAAATTTGCAATATATTACCTGATTCTCAAAATATTCAATAAAAATATGATGTATAAATTGCATTTAAATATTAAAAATTTTGAGGAGAATGTGTTATACCATTTATGTGTAGTTTCAGCCATGCTTATTTATTTATTTATTTATTTATTTATTTATCTGTGGCATTACAACTCCAAATATACTTTAGAGTAGTCTTGCTCAAGAGGACAAGAATCTAGTTCAAAGATGACAGAGATATAAATAATCTATATCAGTTCTCACAAATACAAAATTTAGCATATTATAGTACCATACATCTATGAATTCTTAAATTGTATGGAGTTCTAAAGACTTCTAATTTATAAAACTTATTCAAGAAATTTAGACAGAAATATAGCATGTCTCATATTACAAACTTTTGCAATTTATATTTCATGTTTCAGACATCTCCCTTAATCATTTTTATGCCTTGTTCTAGAATACAAAAAAGAAAATCTGAGTTTCTTCTGGTAATGATTTTTGCTGCTGAAGAGATCAACAAGAATCCTTATCTTTTACCCAACATGTCTTTGATATTTGACATCATTGTTGGCCTATGTGGAGATACATTGGGACTTCTGGATTTAGTATATTCACAACAAAACCATAGTTTGGATTTTATTAATTATATCTGTGGATTAGATCCAACGTGTGCTGCAGACATTATAGGACCATCATGGAAATCATCCTTAAGACTAGCACTTTATTCTAGGACCCCAACGGTAAGAAGGCATAACACTGGAACAGTTAACATCTTTTAAATTTCATTTGCATGTGCCTACAACAAAGCTTGGAGAGCATGAATTTATGTGTGTGCTGCTACACACATACACACACATATTGTGTGTGTATATATATGTGTATATACATAGTATATATATTATATATTGTATATATACATATATGTGATAAAGAGTTAAAAATCATATCTAAGCAAACAGAGAAAACTGTTTTATAGGACATTCAGACTTATCAGAAATAGTCTAGAATCTAATAGAAATAGATATATATATAGTAAAATCTTAATATTCTTAACAGGAGTTCTGAAGGTGAGTAACATTACCTGTATGTAAGTCCAAGTGTCCTAATAATTATATTCCTCATGTGGATGTTTCATCTTCTCTTCCGCATCCTTTAGGTTTTCTTTGGACCATTTAATCCGAACCTAAGTGACCATGACCAGTTGCCCTTTGTCCATCAGGTAGCCACGAAGGACACCCATTTGTGTTATGGCATGGTCTCCTTGATGCTTCATTTTAGATGGACTTGGATTGGACTGGTCATCTCAGACAATGACCAAGGTATTCAGTTTCTCTCAGACATGAGAGAAGAAATGCAAAGGAAAGGGTTCTGTTTGGTTTTGGGAATGTGATCCCAGAAAACACGCACTTATACATGACAAGGGCTAAGGTATATGATGAACAAATTACAACATCAACAGCAAGGGTTGTTGTCATTTATGGTGACATGAACTCTACTTTAGAAATCAGCCTTAGACGATGAGGATATTTAGGTGCTCAGAGAATCTGGATCACAACCTCACAATGGGATGTCATTACAAATAAAAAAGATTTCACCCTTGATTTCTTCCATGGGACTGTCACTTTTACACACCACAAAGGTGAGACTGCTAAACTTAGGAATTTTATGCAAACAATTGACACTGAGAAATACCCCGTAAGCATTTCTGACTCTGTCCTGGGGTGGAATTATTTTAATTGTTCAATCTCTAAGAACAGCAATAAAATGATTCCTTTTACATTCATCAACACATTGGAATGGACAACACTGCACAAATATGACATGGTCCTGAGTGATGAAGGTTATAATTTGTATAACGCGATTTATGCTGTGGCCTACACCTACCATGAACTCATTCTTCAACAAGTAGAGTCTCAGAAAATGGCAGAACCCAAGGGAGTATTCATGGACTGTCTGCAGGTAAAGTTTCTTACATTTCATTATGTTTAGATAAATCAATGTGATCTTTTAAATGGACTCTGAGAAACAATTGTACATTTGTTAGAGATTATTCTCTCAATAGAAAGTTTTATACACTGCAAAACTCCTCATTGAATCTTTAAATGGATAAATATCATACACAGGGATAAGATTTAAATGGAAACAATACATTTTTTGAATATCAGGAAGTTTTGTGAAAACGTGTCTCAACATTTCACCAAATGAATTCAAAATTAAAAATAGGAGCCAAGAGTTTTATCTAAAAGCCTTAAGTGATGAGTAGGTTAGAATATTTTTCTAAAGAATAATTTCTCAAGAATAGGTACATGAGCTGAGCAGTGGTGGCACACACCTTTAATCCCAGCACTCGATTGGCAGAGGCAGGCGGATTTCTGAGTTAGAGTGCCAGCCTGGTCTACAGAGTGAATTCCAGGACAACCAGGTCTACACAGAGAAATCCTGTCTCAAATAAATAAATAAATAAATAAATAAATAAATAAATAAATAAATAAATAACAGGTACATGAGCTGGGATTAATAGTTATTCATTTAACTTAACAATTATTTATATAACCATAAATGACTAAGACTGCACAATTTATTAAGTTTGTGGGGTTTTTTGTACATGCATAAGGTATATATATATATGAAAGACCCAGAATCATCCTTAATTTTCACAACTTGCAGACATTCAGACTTCGCCTTCATTTGCACATACATGGCTTCCATTTTTTTACAAAGTATTTTTGACAAACATGTGCACACTACATACACACAGAAACACACACACAAACACACCATGTTACTTGATATTTGGTAATTTTTCTAGCACATTTTATCATCGAACAATTGTATTCAGTATATTAATTTTAATTATCAATAAGGTATATTTTATTTTACTACACAAGATTATTTTAATACAGCTGTCTTTTCTGAAAGTCTTTAAAAAATTAGAGGAAATTCTGAATTTGGCATTCCCTTTATTGATATGCATATGTAATTATCTAATGATGCATCTCATTTAGATGGCTTCCTTGTTGAAAACCAGGGTATTTACTAACCCTGTTGGAGAACTGGTGAACATGAACCATAGAGAAAATCAGTGTGAAGAATATGACATTTTCTTCACTTGGAATTTTCCACAAGGCTTTGGATTAAAAGTGAAATTAGGAAGCTATTTTCCTTGTTTCCCACAGAGTCAACAACTTCACATATCTGAAGACCTGGAGTGGGCCACAGGAGGAACATCAGTGGGTATACCACAGCTTTTTTTTCAGAATATCTAAATTTTAAAGTATGAGGCACTGAAGTAATAGCTCTGTGGTTAAGACCAGTTGCTACTTTTACAAAGGACCATCCTCAGTTCCAATCACCAAAATTTGATAACTCTCAACTTCATGTAAATCTGTTCATAGGGATCAAAGGCCTCTGGATTCCATGTTCAGTTGCACCCACTAGCCTATTCAACGACATGACACAGGCATATATTTATTAAACATATAGTATTATATATGTACATATATATAATTAAAAATTTGTAACTATATGTAAATTACAGAATTTTTTGATTCTGTGTGAACATACTTATAGTTTAATTAAGAACAGCACATATTTATTAACAAAAATCTTTCTCCAGATTCAAGGTTTTTTTAAATTTATATCTTTTTATTAGTTATTTTATTTATTTACGTTTTAAATATCATCAGCATTCCTGGTTTCCCCTATTCTGTGGAGGAATCCCTTATCGGGCATCAGTAGGAGAGGAGGCCCTTGTTCCTTTGGAGGCTTGGTGCCCCAGCATAGGGAAAAGACAAGGTGATGAGGCAGAAGTGGGTGGGTGGGTAGGGGAGCTCCCTTATAGAAGTAGGGGGTTGGTTGGATAGAGGGTTCAACGTTTTCTTTTAAACTTAGGAAATCTTCATTAATTTTATGAGTGTCTTATATAACATATTTTGTTCATACTCATCAAACAACTTGTTCTTGATTTACCATACAACTCAGTGTTCTTATTTTTTATTTATAAATAATTATAGAGAAACTGATGCCAAATAAACATTCCTTTTTGATTAATCAGTTTTGGAAGGAAAAATTTTAAATTGCTACAAACTGAATGTTGCATAAATAATATTACATGTTATATAAATGTACTGTGACTTTCAGTGCATTTCGGGGTAATACAAATAAAAATGTCCCTGAAATATTTAAGTAATGCTGGTTATCAGGGGAATATTTATAGCCATATCTTTTAATGTCCCACATAGCAATCTATGGGTCATTATACATATGATGTACACATGAACTACACACACACACACACACACACACCACTATATATATATATATACACCACTATATATATATATATATATATATATATATATATATATATATATATATATATAGTGGTGTGTGTGTGTGTGTTGCTTCAGGTTCCCTCCTCCATGTGTAGTGTACCATGTACTGCTGGATTCAGGAAAATTCATCAGAAAGAAACAGCAGACTGCTGCTTTGACTGTGTCCAGTGCCCAGAAAATGAGGTTTCCAATGAAACAGGTACATGCTTTCATGCAGAAAAAAATGCTGAATTCAAAACATTCTCATTCCAGACTAGAAATATGATATGGCCTAGATGGAAACTGAAGACCTAAACTCCCGTGTTTAGAACTTAATCAGTTAAATCATATCAACTTCTTTTGGACTTAGGAAATAATCTGAAGTATATTCTACAAACAGCACATTTCTTTCACAACTGATTTTAAATTAAGACCAGATGCTCAGGGTAACAGTTATTGTTTATTTTTATTTTTTTCCCATGAAACACATGGGAAGAAAGAGAGATGGCGGGATTCGAACTCGGGAAGAAAGGCACAGCTGCCCTCTGGAGGCAGCCACCTAAGCCGCTGTGCCACCGCTGGCTTGCTAACAGTTATTGTTTAATGAAATATATTTTAAGAGCTTAGATGGCTTAAAGGTTTAAGCATGTCTTGTCAAAGAATTAAAACAAGAGTGAAGATTTCAAGAATGCAGCAAGAGAGGGGATAGCACTTATCATCAATCCCAGCCTAACTAAGGAAAGAGGGATGAATGTAAATATCCATAATCTTCATGCCTTATAGCTTTAAATGTGTAGTTGGGAAGAAAGAGATCTTACCATAATGACAGGGACATGCATTTGTCAGTGAGGCATACAGTTTCTAGAATGAAAATATTACTTATTGCAAACAGTATTTGCATGAGGAATTGTGTGCTCTGGTGCCTATGGGTAGGTATAGACAAAGGGAACAACTCTCAAAGCAAAGTACATAATGTGTTTCATGAACTGGCATGTATGTATGCACCTATGTATGCACCCTACTCTTGTTTGTGAGTTGTGAATTTACGGTTTGAGGAATGACATAATCTGAGACGATGCATATTATTCATCATCATATTTTTCCTTGTTTTGTTTCATAATGTTTTTTATGTTCCATTTCCTATGATGGTGTTTTGTTCCATCACCAAGCATATGTTAATAGAGAGCAATCATAAGTCAGTGGTCCCTATGGCAATAAGGAATGAAATAGATGCTCAAAACTAAACTATGTTTTGATATATCCTATTAATAATACAAATACATAATTATTGCCTACATAATTATGATATCTTATAATGGTTTATTGTTCACTAGCAGATATGGAACAGTGTGTGAGGTGTCCAGATGATAAGTATGCCAACTTAGAGCAAACTCACTGCCTCCAAAGAGCTGTGTCCTTTCTGGCTTATGAAGATTCAGTGGGGATGGCTCTAGCCTGCATGGCCCTGTGCTTCTCGGCCATCACAATTCTAGTACTCGTCATTTTTGTGAAGCACAAGGATACTCCTGTTGTGAAGGCCAATAACCGCATTCTCAGCTACATCCTGCTCATCTCCCTCATCTTCTGTTTTCTTTGTTCATTGCTCTTCATTGGACATCCCAACCAGGCCACCTGCATTCTGCAGCAAATCACATTTGAAGTGTTTTTCACAGTGGCTATTTCTACTGTGTTGGCCAAAACAATAACTGTGGTCCTGGCTTTCAAGCTCACTACCCCTGGAAGAAGGATGAAAGAGATTATAACAGCAGCACCTAAGTTGGTCATCCCCATGTGTACCCTAATCCAACTTTTTCTCTGTGGAAAGTGGTTGGTAACATCTCCTCCCTTTATTGACAGAGATATACAATCTGAACATGGGAAGACTGTTATTATTTGCAACAAAGGCTCTGTCATTGCTTTCCACTTTGTCCTGGGATACTTGGGTTTCTTGGCTCTGGGGAGCTTCACTGTGGCTTTCTTGGCTAGGAACCTTCCTGACAGATTCAATGAAGCCAAGTTCCTAACTTTCAGCATGCTGGTGTTCTGCAGTGTCTGGATCACCTTCCTCCCTGTGTACCACAGCACCAGGGGAAAGGTCATGTTAGTTGTGGAGGTCTTCTCCATCTTGGCTTCAAGTGCTGGGTTGCTAGGGTGTATTTTCATCCAAAAGTGTTATGTTATTTTATTGAGACAAGATTTAAATTCTTTTCAGAAGTACAAAGATAAGTTTCATCATTGAAACTTCATTAGTTTTAAAATGTTAGATGGAACTCAACATATCTTCCTGCTTTGTCTTGACAAAAGTACTACTAAGTCATACAAAAATTTTAAATAATATACTATCACAGCAGGATAGCACTGCCTAATGAAATACCCATGACTAAGGCTTGGTAGAAAATGGCTTCATTCATGAGTACACAAACCTCAATTTTGAGTATAGGTAATCTCAACTGAAGCATAGCTTCCGTCATTTTGATGTGTACGTGTATAAGCAATGCTCTTAATTAATGATTAATATTAGGTGACCCAATTGTTTGTGAACAGTGCCACCTCCAGGCATGTTGTCCTGGGAATTATAAGAAAAAAGATTTGAGACAACATGGAAATGACAGCAGTAATGAGCACAGTTGCATGGACTCTAATTGGGCTCCTGCATTCATGTTCTCATCTTGGTGTCATTCAATTAACTGTGACAATGGTACACAGGGAAATCAATACTTTTTTCATATGTTCCTTTTGACTATGGTGTTATATTACAGCAACAGAAACTAAGACATTAGCAAAATGGTAAATTGTCTCATTAATGATTTGGAATATAATAGATTATAGATTACTGATGCAATAAAAAGAACCAATTTGAAAAGAGAAACAAGATTGAGTGTTAGTAGTGTGTAGAGCATAATGGCAGCATTGCATATTATTGATTACCATCACAGAGGACCAGGCTTTAGGGGTAACTTTACACTGTATCATGACTATGTTAAAAATATCAGGTAACATATTAAGAAGAGTACAGTACATGAAAAGGAATATGGGGTTCAGATTGTGTCTGCAGTATAAGGCTCTTTTAGTTTCATGAAAACATACCATTTAAACATGAAATGAATGTGTTTCATTCAGTAAGAAATATCAGTAGTGAAAATAATATCATACACAATACCTTTATCACAATAAGATCAGTGAGTTCTGTGAATATATAATTCACACTAGATGAAGGGTCTCATTATAAATTTTTCAGAATAAGAGTTACTAAATCTTTATTTCCATGTTTTATTGGATATTATATTTATTTACATTTCAAATTTTATCACATTTTTCGGTTTCCCCTCCGAAAATTTCCTATCTAATCTTTTATTCTTCTGCTTCTATGAGAGTGCTTCCTCGCCTGCCCACCCACTCCCTCTGCCTCCCTGCCCTCGAATTCCCCTACACTGAAGCATCAAGCCTTCAGAGGACCAAGGGCCTCTCTTCCCATTGATGTCTAACAAGGCCATCCTCTGCTACATATACAGCTGGAGTCATGGGATACTACATGTGTACTCTTTTGGTTGCTGGTTTAATTCCTGGCAGCTCTGGGTGGTCTGGTTGATTGATATTATTGTTCTTCCTATGGGATGCAAACCCTTTCAACTCCTTCAGTCTTTTCTCTAACTCTTCCATTGGAGACCCCATGCCCAGTCCAATGGTTGGGTGTGAGCATCTGCCTCTGTATTTGCCAGGCTCTGAAAGAGCCTCTCAAGAGAGAGACATATTAGGCTCCTGTCACAAGCACCTTTTGGCATCCCCAATAGTGTCTGGGGTTTGTGTCTCTATATGGGATTGAGCCCTAGGCGAGGCAGCCTCTGAAAGTGTTTCCATCAGTCTCTGATCCATACTTTGGCTCTATATTTCCTCCCATGTATATTTTTTCCACCTCCTAAGAAGGGCTGAAGCTTCCTCACTTTGGTCTTCCTGCTTCTTGAGCTTCATGTGGACTGTGAATTGTATCTTGAGTATTCCATACTTTTAGGCTAATATCCACTTATAAGTGAGAGTATCCCACTACTAAGAAGGAGACATGGACAACTGAAAATACATTATTTATTAAGAATAGTTGGACTGTTGTCTGTTAACTACACTTACGAACATTTCTATATTAATGTTCATTTTGATTAGAGACCTGTCTGCTCCTGACAGCTTCCTGTCTTGGATCCTAAGAAAAATTGAGCATTTTTGGAGTTACTCCAATTGTGGTGAGACAGCAACCAGGCAAGAATTGCCTCTTTCCATCTTCAGACAAATTACTGTCCAAAAAAGGACACACTTGCATAATAGTTGACTGATTATATCTGCCTAAACATAGTAATCAGCCCTTAATAATTCTGCATCTCTAAGGTCTGTCAGATGATCCTGACTCAGAAGGCTGTAGTATTCGGACTGTCCAGGTGTTCAAAGGTCTCTATAAGTTGGCTAAGTTTCAGAAGCTATGCTTTGTGTTTCCCATAATTTTAGTTAACTCAGTCATTCTGGATTTCTGACAGGGTTTAAAACTTATAGTCTCATAGCCAATCCTGGTTATTTACCTTTAGATAAAAGATTTGAATTGATGGTTCTCAGCTGATGTTCATTCTAAAGCCAAGGAAAAAGCCAGGTCCAGAACTAAGAGTTTTAGTTAGGAGAGATGACAGAGGTTCTGGTTAGCCAACAAAATAATGGACTGGGTATTAAGACTATTTTGTACCTCATTGATACAAATTGGCATAATTATGCCCTAATTGCATTTTGAAAGAAAAATTTTATTTTAACAGGAAGGGTGATATGTAGGAGGAGCTAAAGTGGGAAGAAGTACTGAGAGGAAGAGAAGGAGTAAGGAGAGGAGGAGAAGAGGGAGAGGAGAAGCTAGGAGTTGAGAGAGAGAAAGAGAGAGAAAGAGAGGGGTGATATGGAGGCAGATGTTCATGTGTCTCCACCAGTCAAAGATAGTTGATATATCTAGGTTGGGTATTGGGTTACACTTCTGATTGAGCATTATGAATCTTATAAAGCCTTTGATTAACATTTTAAAAAAGTGTATAAAAGAAAAAAAGGGGTGCATGGGATAGGGGTTTTCTGGGGGGGGGAGTGGTAAATGGGGAAAAGGGATGTCATCTGAAATATAAATAAAATATCCAAAAAATAATTTTCTTTTATAGAATATTATAAAATATAAATAATATGAGACGATGCCAAATATTGCAAATTAAATCTACAACGTTTTTTTTAAATGAAAACTTGTCCAATTGGAGACCCACCATATGGGCAAGCTCCAATCCATGACATTATTAAGGATACTCTGTTATGCTCCCACACAGGAGCCTTGCATAATTGTCCATTGTGAGGCTCCACCCAGCAGCTGACTGAACAGATGCAGAGAACCAGAATGAAACATTGAAGGGACCTTGAGGATTCTTTGGAAGAGTTAGAGGAAAGATTGTAGGCCCTAAAGAGGATAGGGACTCCACAAGAAGACCAACAGACTCAACCAACCTGGATCCTTGGGGAGACTCAGAGACTGAGCCACCAACCAAATAGCATACACATGCTGGACTAAGTCTCCTGGCACATATATAGGAGGTGTGCAGCTCAGTCTTCATGAGGGTCCTCCAACAACTGTAGCAGGGGCTGTTGCCTACCGTTGGAATCTGTCCCCTTAACTGAGCTTCCATTTCTGACCTCATTGTGAGAGGATGCACTTAACCCAGCAGAGTTGATGTACCATGGTGTGGGGATACCCACGGGGCCCACACCATCTCAAAGGAGAAAAAAATAGTGTCAGGGAGGGACTTTGTGAGGGCAGGGGACCTCCCATAGGGACAGTGATCAGGGTAATGATGAGTATATAAATTATTCTAGAAACAAAAAGAAAGACAGAAAAAAGAAACATGTTGAGTCTGTATACACTATCCTCTCCCCCTAAAGGAACCTGAAAAGGTCCCTCCTACAAGAGCTTAGACAAAGAAAGCCAGACAGGACAGAAAAGTGTTAAAAACATCATTCTATCTAGAAGACTTTTGTTTCACTCAACTGCACTTTGGCCCTGGACACTATAGGCTCACGTTCATCCTGTGATGAAAATGCACTGAGTCTTCAGTGATCCTAAGAGTCTGTAGGAGCTCAGACACTGTACAAAGTGTAAAGTCTCTTCTGCTGTCATCCACTGACATCATCCAGATTGACATCATTAGGGCAATGTTATCCTGAGTGACGTCATCCACAGTGACATCAAACAGAGTGGCGTCACCAGGTGATGCCACACACGGTGATGTAATCGAGAATGGCATCATACAAAGTGATGTCATCCACTGACATCATCCAGAGCGACACCATTGGGGTGATGTCATCCTGAGTGATGTCACCCATGGTGACATCATACAGAGTGATGTCACGCACGGTGATGTCACCGAGAACGGCATCATGCAGAGCGACATCATCCAGTGAGGTCACCCAGAGTGACATTGTCAAACATGATGTCATCCAGAGCAACGTCACACGGGGATGAGTGGGATTGATGGGGAATGAGATGTCATCCAGTGAGGTCACATACAGCGATGTCATTTCAATGACATCATTCAGAATGACATGCAGGGTCCATCGACTTAGAAGTAAAGCTTGAGAGGATCATCTAAACTGTGCTGCTTCTCAAAACTGAGTAATCAGAAAGCAAGTTATATCTCTCCAACATGCAATGGCCCAGAATTCCCCTTCTCATTTCAATTGATAGGAATGTGAACACAGGGAAAGAAGATTGGACCAAGGCAAGAAACACAAGAGGGTGAACCCCAAATCCTATAGCTTTGTCTCAGACACACTGGACTTCACTTTCTAAAGGCTTAGATGGCTCCATTCCTTTTTTTTTGAGACAGGGTTTCTCTGTGTAGCCCTGGCTGTTCTGGAACTCACTCTGTAGACCAGGCTGGCCTCAAACTCAGAAATCTGTCTGCTTCTGCCTCCCAAGTGCTGGAATTAAAGACGTGTGCCATCAATTATTGATCATTATTGGCTATCAATGAGTATTGATAATTATTGATTACTATTTATTGATTATTGATTATAGATCGGCATTGATTACTGATAGTTATTCCATCACCATGATCCCCCTGACTCTGCCTCCCAAGTGCTGGGATTAAGAGAGTATCCCATCAATTATTGATTGTTATTGGCTATTGATTAGAATCTATTATTGATTAGCATTGTCTGCTGATTATTGATTATTGATCATTGATTATCATGATACACGATCAGTTTGATTATTGATTAGCATTGTCTGCTGATTATCGATTATTGATTATCATGATAATCGATCAGTTTTGTTTATTGACTAGTGTTGATTATTGGTCATTGATTGGTATTTATTATAGATTGGCATGATTATTGATCATTATTCCATCACCATCATCCCCCTGCCTCTGCCTCCCAAGTGCTGGGATTAAAGGCATGTGCCACCACTGCCCTGCAACACTGCTCTATTCCTATAACTTCTCCTACATCTCTCAGTTTGGGTTCATCCTCTCCCTGTGTGCGTCTCTTCATAGCATATGTATCAATGCCTTAGACGTCTCAACAAGTTGTGGTCTCAAAATGCTACTCAAGCATCCTCCTGACAACTTCAATGCAATGAACTGTCACCGATTCCTTACTGAGGCACTGACTCCGCCAAACAATGGCTGAATAGTGCTGAATTGAAACCGCAGAGGAAGGCTCTGTGACCTTGGATTTTTCATTTTTCATTTTTGCAAAGCAGCACAATTTAGATGATCCTCTCAAGTTTTGCCTCTAAGTTGATGGACTCTGCATCTCTTTGGACAACTGTGAGGAGCCGCATTTGCCATTAAAAGATGGCACAGGCTTCTGCTTCCTGGTTCTTCACGGAAGCTTTACTTGAGAATGCACCTGCGCATGGCGCGAAAACCGAGTATGACAATTGGATGAAAGATTTGAGCCAATGAGGGATCTGCACGTCTCCCAAAGCTCTATTTAAGCAGCGGGCTTTCTGAGCTCGGCATCCTTCCCTCCACCTTACCATCCTGAGAGCTGTTCAATAAATGCTGTCAGAAGAATCCTGAGTGTGGCGTGCTCCTTATCGGCGAGGTAGCGCGTTGCAAGTGGAACCGAAACCCGGGATGAAGCCGAACATCTCGGAGTTTTGACCAGTCACGAAGGACCCTGTTGGCTCGCAGAGGATTCAGAACTGGTGGCTCGGAGAGTCTAGACGCTTTTCTGCAAGGTATGGTGGATCTTGTTTGGCTTAACAACAAGATAGCCTATCAGAAGCAGAAAAGGGAGAGAGCGCTAATAAAATAGAAAAGAAAACTAGGATAGAGAAGAAAACTAAGAAGAAAAGGCTAATTTGGACAGAGTCTCAACGTTTGAGCTCCAGTAAGCGGGATACAGTGAAGGACACCATGGGAATTGGAAGCGGTCATCCTCACTCCTGCGCTGGAGAACTAGTCGACTGACAAAGCTGGCTGAATTTGGAAGTGAAACAAAGGTGATTGCATAGTAACAAAAACGGGGCAAGAAATAAGTAAATAGAAACAGATGAAAAAGGATTTAAAGATGCAAGGAGTAAATTTCAGGCTGCTCTGAGTCAAGAGAGCCAAACAGAAAAATAGATAAAGGTTATAGTAACGAAAATGGGGCAAGAAATAAGTGAGTAAAAACAGATGAAAAAGGCTTTAAAGACGCGAGGAATAAATAGAAGGCTGCTCTAGACAGAGAGTTAAGTAGAATGATAATGTTAATTGATTTAACTTTCAAAATGGGTGTGATTCTGAGTTGTATAATATTTTTCTGGATAAAAACTCAATGTAAAGGTTTTTCTGGTTACTGGCTTAAGGAAAGGCTAATTTGGAAAAAAAGGTTTTTCTATGAGTTTTCTGATGAGGTCATTAAGGTAGTAGTTATGTCTTCCAGAATTATATGGATCAGACATGACAGAGGTAGGCCTCCAGAACACTAGATTCCAGAGAATCAATCAAAATAATTATCTAGATACTAAAACTTGTTTTGAGATTTGTATATTACAGAATACACAGCCTTGGTGAATGAATCTTCTTATCACCTGCATGTTCACTGATGCCCTGGACTTCCAGCTGGATGCAGTTAAGACAGACTTAAGATGCTTATCAATTTACCCTTCCCCTCATTCCTCTTCTAAAAGTCAACACCCATGTTCAGCTTGAAGAAGTTAATGAGGAGTCGGCGCCCCAATTCCCTGGATTTGGGGACTGAGGTGGTTAATATTAGGCTGTCTTAATCTGTATAATTGTTACTAAGCTGATGCAAAATTCAAGGATTTCATTGGTATAATTTCTTCTATTGAAAATTTGTGGGTACAAGGCTTAGACCTTTCACTTCTCCAACAGGGGAAGTTGTGTGTTGCCTTAAAGAGTATTGCTTTTATATCAACAGTTTAGATATTAAGTCTCTTGTCTCTCGGGTTCATGCTGTTCAAACTGATGGCTTTGGTATGGAAAGTGGCTAGATCAACTTTGCAGCCATCTGGAACCATATACCCTGATGAAAGACATGGTTTTCAAAAGCCTATAACAGCTGAAGCGCACTCTGATAAATATATTGTTTATCCCACATAGCTTGTTTTGCTGTTTAGTGACCTCAGCTGTATGGTGCACGTGGTAAAGTGTTTTCACCTGTGTTCTCCTGCTTGTGTATATAAGTACCTCCATTCAATATGAAAATTTTACTCGGGTAGCTAACCTTTCAAGAATCTTATCTCAGCAGCTATTGCAGAATTGGACGGCTGATTTTGATGAGACCATGCGACGATTGCGGATTGCTATCGTCCAGATCAATTCTACTCGCTTGGATTTCTCCCTGACCCAGGGATTCTCCTCGTGGATCTCTTCGGTCTTTTCTTACTTTAAGGAATGGGTGGGGGTAGGGTTATTTGGCTGCATGATCTTTGGGGGAGTGCTGCTTACCCTCTGGTTGCTCTGCAAATTCAAACAACAACATCAAAAGGATAAGGTGGTGATCACGCAAGCATTGCTTGCCGTGGAGCAGGGAACATCCCCTCAAGCCTGGTTGAATCTGCTTAAACAATGAGACACCATCACTTAATAGGATATCCTGAGGGCTCGTGTTCCCATTGCACCAGGTATCCTAGTGGTGGTCCTCCACACTTCCCGGGGCTCAGGTTCCCATTGCACGGGATAAAAGGTGTGGAGGGTCTCGTACTTTTAACTGCCTTGAACGCCTATCGGTAGAACGGTGGGCTAGATCGGCAACCTAACAATCCTCGATTGTTGTTGCAGTTTAATAAGGAAGGGGGAGATGTGAGGAGCCGCATTTGCCATTAAAAGATGGCACAGGCTTCTGCTTCCTGGTTCTTCACGGAAGCTTTACTTGAGAATGTGCCTGTGCATGGCACGAAAACCGAGTATGACAATTGGATGAAAGATTTGAGCCAATGAGGGATCTGTACGTCTCCCAAAGCTCTATTTAAGCAGCGGGCTTTCTGAGCTCGGCGTCCTTCCCTCCACCTTACCATCCTGAGAGCTGTTCAATAAATGCTGTCAGAAGAATCCTGAGTGTGGCGTGCTCCTTATCGGCGAGGTAGCGCGTTGCAGACAACAGGTTGCAGCAGGTTTTATTTAGTTTTCTTTCTGAGAAAAAGAAACACTTGCCTACTCCTTCCATTAATTTAAGTCTTAGCAGGAGGAAATTAGGGCACCTTCTTAGCCATATACCCACAGGGGCACCTGCTCCACTAAGTTCATAACCATTTTATTTATAACAGCTAGAGACTGGAAAGAATACAAATGTTTCTAAACCAAAATACAGATACAGAAAATGTGGTTCATTTACAAAATGGAAGACTATTCACTTATAAAAACAAGGACATCATGGATTTTACAGGAAAATGGAAACAATTAGAAACTATCATCCTGAGTGAGGTAACCCAGACCCAAAAGGACATGCATGAATGTACTCACTTAAAGTGAATATTAACCATAAAGTCCAGGATATACATGCTACACTCCATAGGCCCAAAGAAGATAAACTAGAAGGAAGGCCCAAATGAGCACAATTGAATCTCACAAAGAAGGGGGAATATAACAGTCATAGGAGGCAGATGGAAGAAAGAGAACTGGATAGAAGAGCAGATAAGAAAGGGAAAGGAGGGTCAGGAACAGGTGTGGTGAGAGACAAGAGAGGGCCAGAGGGTAAGGAATATGAATCAAAATCTGTAGTTGGTGAGAGGGGAAAGGTGAGGGCATCTTTAGGATGTGCCAGAGATCTTGAATGAGAGAACACCAAGGAGTCTATGGGGGTGATCTTAGCTGAAATGCATAGCAGTGAGATATGGATCCTGCACCCAGTGGAGAGTTAAGGATACCAACTGAGCCAAAAACCTCTCCACCCCAAATTTGTCCTGTTTACAAGAAATGCAGGCACAAAGATGGAACAGAGACTAAGGGATAGGCCAAATGATACCCTGCCCATATTGAGACCCATCCCATGGGCAAGCACCAACCCCTGACATTAGTGAAGATGCTCTGTTATACTTGCAGACAGTATCTTGGCATAATTGTCCTCTGAGAGTCTCAACCAGCACCTGACTGAAACAGATGCAGAGACACACAGCCTAACATTGGAAATGGCTCAGGGGGTCTTTTTGAAGACTTGAGGAAATAATGTAGGGCCTCTGAAGAAACAGAAAATTCATAAGAAGACCATCAGAGTCAACTACCCTGGGCCCTGGGAGACTCTCAGAGACTGAGTCACCAACAAAAAGCATGCACAGGATGGATGGAGGACCCCACTACATATGTAGTACATGTGCTACTCAGTGTTCATGTGGGTCCCCAACAACTGGAGCAGTGGATGTCCCTTAAGGTGTTGTCTGTCTGTCCACACTGTTCCCTATAATTGACTACCTTGTCTGATGTCAGTAGGAGAGGATGTGCTTAACCATGCAGAGACTTGACATGCCATGGCTGGGGGGATATTTAAGTGGTTTCAACGCTCCCTGGGGAGATAGAAAGGAGTCAGGGATGGGGGAGTGTATAAGGTGGGATGGGAAGGGGGTAGTGATTGAAACATAAATTGAATAAGTGTGAAAAATGAACAAACACAAATAAATAAAATATAGAACTCATTGTATTATTTCTAGATTTCTACCTACTCAGTACTTCAGGGCATAAGCATACTACTAAAGATCTCTGGCTAAAATATCACACAAATCACATCCTGATTAATTTTTCACAGAGTAAATTTTCCATGAAATACTATGACCTCAACTTACTAACTCTATCTGAGGTAATAAATGGTTGTTGTTTATGGTTCTGTCAGATCACAGTTCACTGTACTGAGAGCTGAGAATAGAAATTGAAGATAAAAAATGGAGGCAAAAAGTATGGACAAACCCTGTTTCCTGGCTGGCTCTTTTGCTTGGTCACTGCCCAGTGCTCACTCAGCTCTCTCATCCAGCCCAGGTCCATTTGCTTAGAAATATTGCCATCCTCAGTGAAAGTTCCTTCCCAATCAATCACCAACATAATATCTCAGAGACATAGCAACCAGCCATTCTGATGAGGGCACTCCCTCAATTGAGGCTCCTTCAGATGACTGTAGCTCTGAAATGCTGAGAACTTAAGACAATTATGACACAGAAACAATAAAAGAAACTGTAAAAACACAAAACCAATCATCCAACCATATTAATTACAGGAGTCTCTGCCACCACATAAGGGAGGTGTAGTTGGGGCTTAGCCAGGACAAAATGGGAAGTTCACCTGACTCAGAGCAGGGAAGGCTACACTGGAATGGGAGTTCAGAGGCTGTGTTGCCCAGGAGTGAGGTGTCTTTAACCCTGGGTTCCCAGGCCAGTGCAGCCAAAGAGGAGGCTAAAGCAGCTGGAAGGTTAACAGAGAAGCAGATTGCCCTACAGACCTGGAAATAGGACTGTGGAAAAAAAAAACTCTCGGGGGAGTCCAGCGGCGGGGTCTCACATCGGTCTGGCAGTGGGGTCCCAGGTGGGCTTCCCACACCACTGGTGGAGGGTCCCACATTCACGCAGCTGTTGCAGGTGAGCCAGAGGCTACATCGACAAGGTTCAGGGTTCCAAAGGCTGGGAATCTGGTGGCAGGCACAGGAAGGCCCAGGCGACAAGTGAAGTTTGGTTTTCCAAAGCTTTTATTGTTCATGGTGTGGTGAGTTGGTGTGGATGATGTGGCTCCCAGCCAAAAGCCAGCCTCCCCTGGATTTTTAGGGAGGGGGAAAAAGGGAGGGAATAACTTAATTAGCTACGCCCCTCCCCCACCTTTAGATAACTCATTAATATTTTAATCTCTGGAGGTGGAGACCTGCTAATCATGCCTTCTACCTGTGTGTTATGTGACTGATGGTGCAGGTTAAATGGAGTTGCCTCATCCAAGGCCCAACATAGGACTGCAGAGCCAAGGAAGTTACACTAACTTTGTTGCAATGGATGAAGAACAACCTGCTACCTACTGACAGCTCCAAATTAAAAACTACAGATTCACATATGGACTGGGAACAGCGTTGATTAGGAGGGGGAAAATGAGGTGTCTGTCCTTCCCACCCTGTAAAACAGGGTAGGGAGAGCCTGATTTTGCCTTGGACACTGTCTTAAAGAGCTTTCTGTTATGGGTCTCGTGGTAAGAATTTGAGCCAAGGTTAGTAACTAAATTGATCAGAATGAAAACAGTCTCTTTTCCTCTCTAAGTCACAAAATAAAGTGCCACACATATAATAGACAGACACAAAGGATACCCAGCAGATTCCTACATTTGGACAGAGGATAAAATGAAGGATGGCAACTGTGAGTCATGTATCAGGGTTCCAAATCTGCTTCAACCTTCTCAGCATTTAAGACCATGGGCACTACGCCAGGCTTTGGAACATCTTTCAAGCCCTCTGTAGACTTTCCTTTGCATCCACTGTATTGTGGTTCCATGTTCCTTTAGTCATCTCCCTCCACAAATACTCAAGAAAAATCCTTAAACCAAGGCACACAGACACAAATCTGACACACAAGGCACCAACACAAAGAACAATGACTCATCTTTACCACTGGCCTTTCAACCCTTTGTTTGGGAGTCCTGAAGGTCTTGAGGTTGCAGTCTATGCAACAAGATTTTATGCCCAGGTCACAAAGACCCCGAAGTCCACCAAGAAACCTATTACAATGCAAACACACAAATGTATTTATTATGAGTTCAGCAACAAGGACTCTCACCAGTCAGCCTCATATCAAGTCCAAACTGAGAGACCCAGTATATAGGGATGCTGGGTATTTATTGTGGTAACAGCATGATTGGGGCATTAACATACATGTCAGCAACTTAATACTTTAGTAACTGCATGTCTGGCATAATTTTCAGGAATCAAACAAGGGGGCAAAATCATCTGACAACCATGATGGGTAGGCTGCATTTTTCTTTAAGGTGTATTAGTTATCTATATGTAGCATGACCTTGCTGTTGTACCTTGACTGGTTCTTGATAAGGCAGTTTGTAATAGGATATTTGCTCAAGTGGATTTTGTGCATTCTCAAGAAAGAATTGGTTGGGCTTTACAAACTCATCTTTTGTCTGAGCCCCTTATTATCAGCAGATATTCCTTTTCAACCAAAAGCCATGCCAGAAAGTAGACTAGGTACTCTGACCAAAGGCTTACCCCACTATTACTTCAAACTCTAATATCAGTTGCCCTTACAATTTGAAGAGATAGGGGCAGTATTCTCTTCCCTTCTGCCCACCTCCTATAGACACCACAGACAATGCCATAATGTCCTCCTTTCCTGCCTGATCCCTGTGTCTCAGCCCCCACATGATCAGACACACCTGCTCAACCACATGTCATGGCCTGGCGGTGGTGGCACATGCCATTAATCACAGCACTTGGGAGGCAGAGGTAGGGTGATGAGGGTGATGAAGTAACAATCAATGATCAATACCAATCAATAATCAATAAATGGTAATCAATAATTATCAATACTAATTCATAACCAATAATGATCAATAATGGGTGGCACATGCCTTTAATCCCAGCACTTGGGAGGCAGAGGCAGGTGGATTTCTGAGTTTGAGGCCAGCATGATCTACAAAGTGAGTTCCAGGACAGCCAGGGCTACACAGAGAAACCCTGTCTCAAAAAAAAAAAAAAAAAAAAAAAAAAAAAAAAAAAAAAAAAAAAGAAAGAAAGAAGAAAAAAAAGAAAAAGAAAAAAGGAAAAAAAAGAAAAAAAACCCCAAAGTATCCACCACACAGGTCAGTAAAATAGCAATACTCAGTCAACACTCTCTGAAAATCCAGACTTAAAACTGTAACTCAGGAACAAAACTCCGACTCAAACAAGACAAATCCAAAATCAGTACCCAAATCAATAATCACTTCAAACCCAGAAGCCTAGACACCAGCATAGAAATATAATAAATAACAGCCAGGAAAATATGTCACCAAAAAATTCAAGCTAAATTCATTTATATTTTACATTTAAGTTTTATATTTTATATTATTTTATATTTTATTTTCTATATCTTATATTTTATATTTAAATTTTATATTTTATATTATTTTATATTTTATATTCTATTTTCCATATCATATATTTTATATTTAAATTTTATATTTAATTTACTTTTTAATTTTGTATTTTATATTATTTTATGTTTCACTTTTCTTCTGTTTTTTTTTTAATATTTTATATTTTATACTTCAGGTATATGGTTCCAGATGGCTGCAAAGTTGATAGCTGCTTTCTAGCCACTTTCTGCTTAAAGTCAGCTCCCAACAATAAAGCACACGTGACAACAGCAGCAGATGATGGAGGCAGGGAATAACATAAGCAGTTGCTAAGTCCCTGAGAGCAGAGCATTGAAATTGCCTGTGCACTGACAACTACAGAGGTAAGGTTCACCCAGGAAACAGGAAAGGAAGAGAGAGTCTCAGATATTAAAGATGAATAGAACAAAATGGATACATTGTTCAAAATATATGAATTCTCAAAGGTTCCTGGCACTAAACAAAAAAGAATTCTGCAAAATATGAAAAGGCAAAAATTATAAATGATTGAAATAGATGAACAATATCAGCTCAACCTTTAGAAAAATATTTTCAATGAAATAAGAGAAGAATTTTCTAAACTAAAGAAGAAAATGCCAATTAAGGTGCAAGAAGCATTCAAAACACCAAAGAGATTGGATGAAAAATCTCTTTTCTACATAATAATCAAAACACTAAACATATAAAGTAAAGAAATATAAAAAAAGCAACAGAAAAAATTTTAAAAATCTAAACAAAAACAAGTAATGTATACAATCTGATCTATCAGATTCATAGCTGTCTTCTTAATGTATACTATAAAAGACAAATTGTTTCGCGCACCTCCCGTGTCCCCTTTCGCCCATGGAAGAGAGACACAAGAGGCAGAATTCGGGCGGTTACCACAGACGAGGCTTTACTTGTAACAGCAGAAGTGAAGACCGCGGAAGGGCTGAAACACAGGAAGAGGCACAGCTTAAATACACCCCAGAGTGACGTATTCACTTCTGATTGGCTGTTCACTCATCACCCAATATTATGCCTCGGGATTGGCCAGTGACTTTGGCGCACTTTCTGCCTTTGCACCTGCACAGTTAATTGTTTACTAGTGGGGAGGACACGATGTCCGCGCCATCTTGGAATGGCGGATGTATCACTGCTAACCACTGCTAACCGTGGCTTCCTACATCTCCCCCTGTTTAAATTATTAATATGGAACAGCCTTTTGCCTATTAAGCGCAGCACCAATCAAGATTCGAACTCAAGCCCAATCAAGCAAACTCCATCTTGGGGGAATAAGCGATCAAGAGCTTACAGCCCGAAGATTCTCCCTTACCCTACCAGGTGCAATGGAAACAAGTCCTCTGGGTGCAAGGGCTAAGGGGATGTAAAGAGGAATTGACACTCGTCCCTGTACAATGGAGTATAGTTCCCAGGAGTGCAAGGGCTGTCAACCTATTATTCAGGTACCACAGCTATTTAGGCAAGGGCTGGCTGGACTTAGACCTCTCATTGACCCAGTGCAATGGGCTGAACCCTTGGGGTGCATTGACTGAGGGTCTCAGTCATTGGCTACTTTCTTAGCCTAGATAGTCAAATTTCAGGGGGAGATCCTTGCTCCAAGGCTGCGAGTGCTTGGCGATAGCGGCCTTGTCACGTTTTTGCTGGGCTCTGAGCTTCTGTCAGACCAACCATCATTAATACCAATCCACAACATAGGGCTGCATCAAACAGGCCTATCCCCATCCTTTAAGAAAGAAGGAAAAGGCAGAAGAAATTCAAGAAGTAAGATCGACAAGGGTAACAGGGTCCACTCGTGTTCTGTCAAGGCTCAAGATCTGGATCTGCAATTGCTGCTGCATCTGGTCCAACTCCCCAGTCCACTTCCCTTTTAAAATAAGCAGAAAGATTATGGCTTTGAATAAATGTATCATTCACAAATCTCAGAGGTGTAATACCTAGATGTGGGGTTGCTGACACGCAGCTCATTTGAACCACATCCGTGAGCTGCTCCACATGGGCTTGGAGCAAATCAACTCTCTGATTGACCAAAGTCTCTTTTATGTCTCAATAATGATGTACTGGGGAAAGTTTAGGGTCAGCTTCTACTGGGATGGGCACAAAGGTAGGCACATGCACAACCAAGGCTAGGTCTAGTGATACATTCCAGCATTGTGCCAAAAGGCATGCAACATTCTTACAATCCAAGATATCAGAATTATTCTGAAAGTTGGATAACATAAAGAAAAATGGAGGGTCCGAACACACCGACACCGGTTGTGCAGATGCATTCTTAAACACCTTATTAATTTTAATGTTATTCAAATGGCTAGAGATATTAAATCTTGTAGCAGAAACATTTTGTACTTCATGAAATATACCATCAACAAGACAAAGGCAGATACACCCCTTTTTTAACATTCTAAACAGTGGCTAAAACACATAATTTAATTGTGTTGAAGCAGGGTAAACTCAAGAAAATACACATATGATTTAATTTAGGATTTGCATCCCTTTGAAAGCCTCAAACAGAGGTTTAAATCCTCCTATGGTAAGCTTAAGATGAGGTTTTAGCCAAATAATATCTTTAACAACTTTTAAAAATCACTAAGAGCAAATCAAGATTAAAAGTAAACCATTTTCTTTTGTATGTACACTCACAAGTCAGAAGATGGCGTTAGATCCCCACCACAAATGGTTGTGAGCCACCATGTAGTTGCTGGGAGTTCAGCTTTTATATTTTAAATTAAGTCTAGCCTTCTCTCTAGCCCAACTTGTCTCAAATATTGAAAAGACACTGCCTTTGAATCCTTTTTGGAGCAACAAGTAGTCCAAGAAATTTTTAAAGCTCGTTATATTGGAGCAATGGCTTGTAGAAGACTTCTTTAGAGAAATCCACTAATAAAGCATCACACAATGAATAATATACACTAAAAATTTAACCTCTTAATTTTTTGTATTAAAGCAACAACAACAATATTTATATATATAAAATGTAAAACGATTAACCATTTTCTGAAGCAATTATTTCTAACAAATATCGCTTTATGGGCTCTTAAAAATTATGAATAAATTTACTGCCTGTAAACCTTTCACCTTTACCAGAAATGTAAAGGGATGGTATAAAACATCTTTTATATAAGCATTTACTGAAATGGCAGCTGGAGTAGGCAAGTTAGGCCGTATAAATCTTAAATTTGAACTTTATTTTGGATTAATTTAATAACCAATCTTTTTTAGTCCAATGAATATATCGGATAAAAGCCAACCTTATTCTCTAATAATTGTTACATACATTAGAGGAATCCAAGGCATCTCATTTTTAACAGCTTTGAATATAAAGAAATTAAAACAATTTGAACCATATTTTATCAGCAGGTACAGTTATACTCATGGAGGGAAGTGGACATAATTTTAATTTCTCCAGCATAATCATAACTTTTAGCCCACAGACCGTTGTAAAGTTTTTGGGTTTTAGATTTATCCCTCTTCTCACAAGAAACAATGAAAACAAGAGACAAATTCCGGTAAGCACATTTCTAGGGCCTGGTCTGAAGACCCAGAACAAAAGGGATGCTTAGCACCTGGGCTTCTGCAGCTCAGTCTGTATTGTCTTAATTCAAATGTAAATGCTCTTAACCTCCCTCTGCCTGCTCTCTGAGGCTTGGCTAGGCCGAATTGTGCATTTTGGCTTTAACTTTAAATCTTAAATTTAAACTGTAAATCTTAAAAGACATGTGTTGTATCTTTTCTCTATCTAAAATCAACACCAAGTAGATTACCTTTATGCTGTAAAGTTTTGCTGCCACAAAACAAAGTGTAAAATTTAATGGAAAACTTGTAGCATTTATGACCCAGGCTGTTGGCGGATGCGCCTGAGGCCAGGGCAACCAAGTAGCACTCAATAGCTGTAAACAATGGTAGCACTGCAGCATTTGAATGTACTGGCAAGGGAACAGGCCAAGATCTAACTATGTCCCATAGTGGTATACTTATCGCCAAATCGAACATCAGTGTCAGGAGAATCAGGGTCGTCATCTTGCAATCTGGCTTCCTTCTTCACAATCTGTACCAGCCTTGAAGGGGCCCAAATTGAATTGTTTTCACCTGTGGAATAAGCACAAACATCTCCCTTCCCGGGCCACAACACGCCCTCAGCCAATCTTGTAGCCTCTTGTTCCTACGAGGGACAATGGCTGCACGGCATTCAGCTGTGGCATTTTCAAAGATCATCTGTTCAATTAATGGCATTGCTTGCTCTAAGCTCGCGGGGCACTCCCCGTGTGCCTGCCGGCAGGATGCCGCTTCCCAGAGCAGACTGTCTCCCTCCTCTGGCTGTCTTTCGTGCCACACTCTCTTGCTCTTGCTCTGGCGGGCTGCAAGCCGCCGCAGGTAGCAGAGCGCAGACGCCCCTGCAACCAGTCTGACCCGGGCACTGTCGCAGCGCCTCTGTTCCCACAGCCTGAGCCGGGAAGCACGGCAGGGGACCCTCAAGCCTGAGCGAGCTGCTGGCGCCGGCCGAGGTTGATGGGGCTGGGCTGAATGACTTAAGGTCTTTCTTAGTCTTATCTAGGCACGGTTGCTTTTTGCATAGGTGGCTGCCTCCTGTTCCTCTCCTAGCGTTAGGTCTTCTTCGGAGCTGCTAAGGTCTCTGGCCTCAAGCTCCTTAATGGGGTACAGGGGGTCCCCCCAAACTCCACTCTCTCTTCACCAGCTGGTGAAGGGTCCTTAAGCTTAATGAGCTCTGCAGTATCCCTTGTTCCTTTTGAGTACTCTGTCTCCCCAGGCTCTTTGGCCTTATCTCTTTCTCCAGGCACTTTGGCCTGATCCCCAGGCCCTTTGGCCTGATGCCGGCTAGCACGCTCTGGTTCTGATAGCCTGGAGCAGACCAGTCTTGAAACCTCTTGACTTGCCCTAATAGCTGTGCTGCCGGCTGAATCCTCACAACACAAATAAGCTAAAAGCGAAAACACAAGCAAGAGGCCAACTACTGCAGCGGAGGCAATGGGTGAATATTCGCTCACAACAAAGGCTTCTATCCCAGGCATACCTTCCAGAGGTGTACCTTGATCCTGTAGTCTTTTAACCAGCCCCGAGTCTCGGGGGCCTTCCACAGCGCCTTGAAATTCCCGGAAACTACAGGTGCCCAGATTATTATATGTAGAAAAAAGCTGACCAGGCAGTGGTGGTGCACACATTTAATCCCAGCACTTGTAAGGCAGAGGAAGGTGGATTTCTGAGTTTGAGGCCAGCCTGGTATTCAGAGTGAGTTCCAGGACAGCCAGGGCTACACAGAGAAACCCTGTCTCAAAAAACTGAAAAAAAAAAACCCCAAACAGCTTAATTGCTATTAATGGAAAAAATCAGATAGTCTATGCTAAAGTCAAATTTACATACTATCTATCTACACATACAAACTTACACAACATTATATACAAAGAATCCAACCAAAGGAAGTTAACAATACACATGAAAACACAGATAGTAAATAACCTTGTACTATCTGCAAAAGAAAGTAAAGCACACAGATACCCCAACACCAGCAGCAGCAGCAGCAGCAGCAGCAGCAGCAGCAGCAGCAACAACAACAAAATACAAGAAGTTAACAATCACTGTTCACTGACTTTCTCAATATCAAAGACCAGAGTTCACCAATAAAAAGACAAAGGCTAACAGAACAGATGCTAATAAATATCTAACTTCAATTGCATAGAAGAAATATAGCTCAACATCAAGAATAGGCATTAATTCAAGGTAAATGGATGTAAAAAGATACTCCAAGAAGATGGACCAAAGGAGCAAGCTGGTGTAGTCATTTTAAAATATAGCAAAATAAATTTTAAACAAAATTAATCAAAAGAATTGGAGAAAAACACTACAAATTTCTTAAAGGAAAAAACATCACCAAAAATGACATTTTAAGTTTTAACATCAATGCCTTAAACACATGGTCACCAACCTTCATAAAAGTGTTTTAAAGCTAAAATCACACAACACTCATACACTTATATTCCAAGATTTCAATACCCCATTCTCACCAGTGGACAAATTCTCCATACCAATTAAAAACTGAGAAATATTTCAGCTACCTTACAACATGAACATGAGTCCAGCTGATGCTTAGAAAACATTCTACTGAAATATAGGAGAATATGCCTTTTGCTCAGCACCTCATGAAACTTACTTGTAAAATGAACACATATTCAGACACACTGCCAACCTCAATACATACAAGAATATTGAAATAACTCCATGTATCTTATCAGACCACCATGGATTACAGCTGGATAGCAACAAAATCAGAAAGAACGCAAAGCTTAAACGCTCATGGATGCTGAACACCATACTATGAATAAAAAATAGCTTAAGACAAACATAGAGGAAGACATTAGACTTTCTAGAATTCAATGCAAATGAATATGAAACATGCACAATTTTACAGAATACAAAAAAACATGAAACTGGTTCTAAGATGAAGGTTCATAGCACAAAATCCCTACATGAAAAACCTGGAGAGCTATCATACTGGCAATTCAACAGCACACTTTAAATTCTAGAAGAGAAACAAGTGAGCAATGAAAAAAAAAGGATTAGACATCAGTAAATTATCAAGTTGGGTCCTGAAATCAACAAAACAGAAAGAGAAGAATGCAAAGAATTAATGAAACATGGAATTTGTCCTTTGAGCCTTTTATTAGATAAGATAGCCAAACCTGTATTAAAAGATGGAGAATATCCAAATTAATTAAATCTAAAATGAAAATGGGGACAAAATAATAGACAATGAAGAAATCTAAAGAATGGTAAATAGTTTTAAAAGGCCTCAACTCCATCTAACTGGAATTACTAAAAATAATGGAAAATTTTTTCAATAGGTTCCTCTTAGCAAAGTTAAATCAAATTAAGATAAACAACTTAAACTGCCTAAACACCTATAAAAAGAGAAGTCATTACAAGTCTGCCACCAAAAAGAGCCCAGGGCCATGAGTTTTAGTGTAGAATCCTACCAGACTTCCAAAGAGGAGTTCATGAGAATACTCCTCAAAGTATTCAACAATATAGAAAAATAAGAAACTTTAGCCAATTTGTTTTGTGATCCCATGGTTAATCAAATATCCAGTCAATATAAAGACTCAGTAAAAAACGAGAATTATAGACCAATTTTTCCTTGAAACCAAATATGTAAAATATTTAATAAAACAAAAAAATAAAATAAAATAGAAACCATGTCAAAAGTTCATTCACCATGATCAATGACATAGGCTTCGTTCAAGAGGTGCAGGGATGGTTCAACATAATGTGATTAAAGTGTAAGAAAAAAGTTGTAATCTCTTAGATGATGAAAAATTCTCTGACAATATTTAACCCCACTCTATGATATAGTTCTTGGAGTGATTAAGGATACAAGGAACATACCCTAAACATAATAATGTTACTTTACTGCAAACCTATAGCTGACATTAAATTATGGAGAGAAATTCTAATTAATTCCACTAATTCACAAAGAAGAGAAGGTGATCCATTCTCTCCATATCTATTCAAAATACTATCTAAAATTTTAATGTTAACTAGTCCTATATTGAAATTACAATTTAATGTTAACTAGTCCTTTACTGCAATTTACAATGTAATGTTAACTACTCCTATATTGCAATTTACAATTTAATACTAACTAGCCCTGTATGGCAATCTACAGTTTAATGTTAACTAGTCCTATATTCCAAGTCCTATATTGCAATTTGCAATTTAATGTTAAATAAGTTTAAATTAAATTGTAAATTTAAGGAGGAAGTAAAATTATCTTTATCAGCAGATGATATGATAGTAAGCACAAGTGAACTAAAACTTCCCAAAGGCAATTCCCAGAGCTGGTAAAAAACCTTAAGCAAACTGAAACACAGTTGAGCACTATTGGTAGCCAGCACATCTTCATTAGTGGAAAGGTAGAGAAAAACAACAGTTGTATTAGTACACATTTTGTAGATGAACGTAGCTCAAATCATAGAGAGAATGAATCTATGTATGTAGAAAGGTTATTTAATAAAATGTCCCAATAAAGGCTGTTGGACAAGGGAAATTAGAAAATCAAGGACTGGTAGATTTCATGCTGCAGGATATTACAGCTGATCTTCAGTGTATACCAGAATTCTGAAGAACTAAGTACTTACTAATACCAGTTTTAAAACACAAATAAACAAATAATTTTTGTTTTGTCAAAAAATAGGGCCAATACAAAAAACAAAAACACCACCCTGCTCAAAGTCCTTTATATATGTAGGTTGTTAAAAGAATCTGTAGCCCAGATTAAAGATGGATCTGAACATCTAAAAAGAGCAAGATTAATAAAGGTTTTCTCACTTCAAAAGTTGTAATTAAGAAATATGCCCCACAGCAAGCAGAATTTGAGTTAAGGTTAGGGGATCAGACAGTGGTGGTTAGGATTAGGATAAGGGTTTTTAGAATTAGGTTTAGGAGGTTAGGAAATTAAGAGGTGGGGGTTAGGATAGGGTTAAGCTCAGGGTTAAGGTTAAGGTGGCCATCAATATTCTTGATGCTCCCAGTGTGTCAATATTATCCCTATTACATAAAGAAGAAATATCAGGCCTACAAGGTATTCATTTCATATCTTAATGGTTTCTTTTATTCTTATTCTGATAGTTTCTCTCTTACTTATAGAAAGGCTTCTCAACAGAACCGAAAAGTTTTTCCAGCCATTGCCTCCAAAACTAGCATACTAACAAAGGAAGCAAAGACTTTGATATTCATAGAACCCCACGGATTATCAAAGCATAAGTTGCCAAGAGCCACACAGCCTGCTGCCAGCAAAGAACATTTATGCTACCCTATGCTGGGTCTCACTGTCAGCTATTGCTGCAGTTAATTTTCCTCTGATGCAAAATGCCCTTCAGTATTCTTCTGCTCTAGACATGTCCAGTTTACTTTCTGACAAACCTAAAAATATGCTTACTAAATATTTCTATGTGAAGGTTTCACTTGACAATGTAAATTCTGAAACAGGAATCCCAGACAAGCAATTGACACAAATTCATGGCTAATTAAAAATTGACTTTTTATTAATTATATATAGAATATACACATGAGACATGGTTTGTTATTTACATCATGTACTTAATAGCAAATGAATTACAAGTAAATTAAATTTGTTAACTTGACCCTAATTCATTTTGTTCCTAATGAAAATAAACTTAAAAATTGATATGAAAGGACAAAAATATATTTAATTCTTATATCTACACAGGTAGAATAAATATAAACTGATAATATGGGTCTGAATCTTTTCTTGAAATAGTAACATGAGGATGTATAATTAAATTTTATGGTCTAATTTCAAAAATATGATACATGTAAACATACAGTTCTGGGTACAGTGCTATCCCTTTGAACCCTATCTTATTTCTAGTACACAACGTGGTCTCTATCTCTTAACATTCTAAGTTACTTTGAAAGAGTCTACTACTCTGGGATCAGAAGATGTTATTAAGATTAGACATTGTCAGCCGGGCAGTGGTGGCAGACGCCTTTAATGCCAGCACTTGGGAGGCAGAGGCAGGCGGATTTCTGAGTTTGAGGCCAGCCTGGTCTACAGAGTGAGTTCCAGGACAACCAGGGCTACACATAGAAACCCTGTCTCAAAAAACCAAAAAAAAAAAAAAAAAAAAAGATTGGACATTGTCCTCACTCAGATAAGCACCCAATCAACAGGCAAAACACTCAGAGACTAGAAAACTGGAGCAACAAAGATGTCAGAATCACAGAGCCAATCAGAATTAACTGTAACCAGATACTACAGAAATTTTCTCATTTACATAGAAAGAACTGACTCATGAGAAGTGATAAACAAAGTTGCTCACCACAACCATGAAATGACTCTTCACAGCTGGGCATAGTGATGAGAAAGATTGCCTTCAAAACTTTGGGTAAAAATGTAGATTGGTCCCTGTGTGCTCAATGTTAGTTTTGTTGATATAGTAAGTCTGTGATATTCATGTGCACCAGTTTACACTGAGATCTTCCCTGTGAGGAGCTGGTTCCATGGTGAATGGTGCCTGCAAAGTCTCAAGCACCACTTCTTGGTAGTTTGTGAGCTGCCTGCCTTCCCCCAACAGAGCCACAACTGCAGAACTATTGTGCAGAGTCCCTGCCACACAGAATCAGGCTGTTTAATGTTCACCAATGAGGCATGTCCAGTCCACATGGCAGGTGCATAAAAGGATGGCTGTTAAGGGGCTGGAGGAGAGGGGCTTCTAGAGAGAGAGGATGGTAAAGGATCCTGAATAAACTGTGTTGAAGAACTTGCTCATGTCTGCTGGTCGGATAGAGAAGCGAAACTTTCTTTTTTTAGAGGCTTATTTTTTCACTTATATGAGGATACTATAACTGTTTTCATACACACCAGGAGAGAGTATTAGATCCCATTACAGATGGTGGTAAGCCACCCTAAGGTTGCAGGAAATCAAACACAGTACCTCTGAACAAGGAGTCAGTCAGTAGTCTCAACTACTGATTCATCTCTCCAACACACAAGACATCCTATCTTAAAAAATGCAAAGTAGGAAGAGAAATAGCACTTCTTGCCAAAAGCTACATACTTACTAAAAAATCTCTATGAAGTCCTTAAACATGTTATTCATTCTAGGCTTAAATGACACTGTTACATATATAACTGACTTGAAGTTATTTTATAAGTGAGACTGATCTCAGCTATTGAAGAGGTAGACTATCAGAAATGGAAGGACACTGTAGGACTCACCCTGGATATCTATGTAGGATAGCAGTAGTTGTACTTTCTTTATTTCCCCTGAGACAGGGATTCTCTGTGTAGCCCTGGCTGTCCTGTAGACCAGGCCACCCTCGAACTCACAAATCCCCCTGCCTCCCAAGTGCTGGGATTATAGGCATGTGCCACCACTGCCCGGCGTAGTTGTACTTCTTAAGTTAGATACACATAGCTTTCCAAATCTATTTTTACTTTATTTATTTTTCAATTGTTTACTTGTTTTATGTATGTGAGTACACGGTAGCTGTCTCAGACACACCAGAAGAGGGCATCAGATCCCATTACAAATGGTTGTGAGCCACCATGTGACTGCTGGGACTCGGGACCTCTGCAAGAGCAGTCACCAAGCCATTTCTTTAGCCCTGTTTTATTTTATTTAGGATTTATTACATATACAGCATTCTGTCTGCATGCATGCAGGCAGGCCAGAAGAGGGCGCCAGGTCTCACTGTAGATGGTTGTGAGCTGCCATGTGGTTCCTGGGAATTGAACTCAGGACCTCTGGTACAGCTGTCAGTACTCTTAACTGCTAAGCTATCTCTCCAGCACCATTACTGCTGTTCTAGTCTGCCTGGTGTATCCAGTTTATTTTTTCACAAATGTTGGCATGATAAAGTTTGATCTTATGTTTTTACACTCAGAATGGACACACATCTGCAATGACATTGTCATTTTGGTGTCAATTACTGAAAATTGCATTTGGTAATGGAAGGTTTGTTTCTCTGTGTGTTTAGCCTGGAACTCTGTATGTAAACTAGGATGTTCTACTTCCTGACATTTACCTGCTTCTGCCCTCCTGCTTGGGCTCTTGAACTAACAGTGGGCCACCACCATGACAGGCACTTTCTTCTTCGTGTCCTACAATCGCAAAAAATTAAGCGCCTACTATGGCATTTTATAAAACATGCTATTAGCTTAGATGATTCACGACATCTGACATGACTTATAGGTTAAGAATTTTTACCTGGGTATTTTGAGGCTTTCTTCCATTGGACTAGACCGAAGACACCGACCTGAATTTTTTAACGGTGTTCAGTGCCTTCAGCATTTTTATGAGTCTGAAAGTCCTTTGAACTTTTGCCAGATTGAGGGTTGCACACAATTCTCACGAGAAATCAAGGTTCCATTTCCTTAAAACCGAGGCTGGGTTTCTTTTGAGAGAGGAGTGCTTGTGGTGAGGGTGATTCAGGTCTCCTCCAACTCTTGGACTTGAAGGCAACAGTGGGAAGACACAGGTCAGGTGCACTAACTTCTTACTTCCACAAGGTGGCACCCCATACTTGGTATCTATATTTCCATTTCTTAAGGAAAAGTATATAACTACCTTTGGCCAGCAGGGGTCGCAACAACACCACTCTTCTGTTTCTCTATTTGTTGAGTGTGACCACTGAACCTCCTATGTGGAGCTCACCCTTAGAGACAGCATTCTGCTGTGGTCAGAATGGAGAAATGTGATATTTTAAGACCTGTCACTACTAGGAATTAAAAGTTGACATTGGGCCATAGTCTATTGTACAATACTCTATTGAAGGCTTTTGTTGATACTTATAAAGGTATAAGAATAAAAAAGGCACAGTAACCCATTTTTATCTGCAGATAGTATAGTAAGATTAAAGAAAACACCAAGGATATCATCAAGAAATCTATTATCAGCATTACGGAAAAATTTCAAGGTGATTGCCCATTAATTTTATATATAAATTTTATTAAAAATTAAAGAAAAGCATATGCTAATGAATACTGATTACTGAACAAAAAGACTGCATGTTTTTATTTTTTACTTTTAAGTTTGTTTCACTTGGGGTGTGTGTGTGTGTATGTATTCCTCCATTTTATACAGATGTATAAAAATATGAATGTCTCTATGACATGAACACAGTAAAACTGTCCTGAGACATGAAAAGAAATGGTGAGAAGAGGTGAGAAAAGGATGGATAATGCTATTGAGAGGCAGAAATAGGCCTGATATACAGTAAATACACATATGAAAATTACACATGTGCGTTCAAGATCTCTCTCTCTCTCTCTCTCTCTCTCTCTCTCTCTCTCTCTCTCTCTCTCTCTCACACACACACACACACACACACACACACACACTTGTGCAATAGTAGCAAGGTACTCAGCAGGTAAAAGAACTTGCTGGACTAGTATGATTACCTGAGTTCAACCCCTAGAACCCATGGTAGAAACAAAGAACTGAAAATTGTAACACATATTGCACAGACACATGCACATACACTGACAAAACTTTGGAAATTAATAAGCATTTGAAGTTTGAAGCACAAGCTTCAGGAGTTGGAGATAAGCCCCTCTCCCTAACCCAACATTAACCTGCCTTGAAAAACCCCAGATCACAGATTGAGCTAAACTAATGTATCTTATTAAAGTATGACACATTTAAGAAAAAAAAAATTAATGTGCAAGTATGCATGGCACAAACCACAACAAATATTAGGTTAAAAACATCAAATTGCTGGTTCTTTAGCTTAGTTGAAAGAAAGAAAGAAAGAAAGAAAGAAAGAAAGAAAGAAAGAAAGAAAGAAAGAAAACAAACAGAGAGAAAAAACTAAAAAAATTATGAAGGGAAATACAAGTCATTCAAATTAAGTCACGGAATGAAAGCAAATGGGCTCGGGGTGCCATACTTGCAGGAAGAAAACACGTTGGACCCTTTGCTCTAATGAGGTTGACTGAGTTTTTCCCTGCAGGTCCTCCACAGGCACTTTTCCCCTGCTGGCTCAGCTTGGGCATAGTTGTCCCTCCTCTTGTAACCAGGCAAGGCAGGCAGTGGGAGAGCCAGGTCTCCAGCCAGCAGGATAAGCTGCTGTGCATCAGAGCCAGGGAGCATTGTTGCAGCCTGAGCAGGAGTTCCTGAGTCCGCACAGCCACTGCCACAAGGTTTCCACTATGCTCCTGCTTTTCTCGCCTGTGAAGCCCCTGCTGCACTTTGTTTGCTGTTTGCTACTGTACTGAACTGCTGACAAAAAAATCAAGATCATTCCCTGAACAGGTCCTCTTTCCCTATATCCTAGTAAATTTTGTCTTCCACTACCTCTGCTGGGTGGCGGGCTGGAGGAGAGGTTGAATGCTTATTAAAAGTAGGTTGCAAAAAAATTGCACACACACTGCTGTTGTGGAAATAATGAAAAAGCACGCAGGCTCTTTTGTACAAAGTATTTCATCAGAGGTCTTGGGCTCCTCAGGCCTCCTCAAAAAAGCTCTGAAGTCAATTTTAAGGAGGATCTAATAATTCTGTGTGTGGTAAAGGAAGCGAGGCACTTGGCTCAACTAAAAGCCATTATATGTGGTTTTAAATATGTTTCTTCAAGAAAGAGAAACTTTCTCTTTGAACTCTGAAGCATCCTGAACTAAAAATAACAAATGAAGCTTAAAAATGGTGTGCTTTCACATCTTCTGAGCCTTCTGTCTCCTTCTTCAGTTGTATGATGTTTGGAAAACTGGGAACTTTTCTGAGGGTATAGAAATGCCAAGGCCTGAGAGGCAGGGGAAGGATTGGTTTGTTGTTGGTAGTTGTTTTCTCACATGGGTTGGTTGTGGTTATGGGTTTGTAGATTTGTTTTATATGTATGAGTGCTTTGCCTACATGTATGTATGTGTACCATGTGCCTATGAAGATCAGAAGAAGGTGTTAGATATACTGGAACTGGAGTTACAAATGGTTGTGAGTCACTATGTGGATCCTGAAAACTGAATCTAGGTCTTTTGGAAGAGCAGCCAGTTCTGTTCACCACTGAAGCCACCTCTCTAGCCCCCAAAATATGTTTTTAAAAGAGACTCAATGCAAGAACAAGTAAGGACACAAAAACAAACATAAAGCTTCTGATTCCTTGAGCCAATAGTATTTAATTTGGAATTAGAAACAATTTACTAATTTACTTTCTGTTTTAGAAAGCAAAAGGCAGATATTTATTCAGCAAAAATAGGATTTCAAAAAAGTTAAAACTCTTCATACTGTTTATATTTTTGCTGCCATTCAGGCTGTCCTCATGTCTTCTTTACCTGTTTCTTGTTTAATGTCTCATACTAGTCTGCCCTGACTTATGTGTGACTTTTTGTTCTGTAGTCTGTATTAGGTACCTTCTGCCCTGAGCCAGATGGCTGAGGAGGTACTGCCATCAGGTCTCCCAGCTGGACAACAGTCCTAAAGCTTTAAAATATAAAAACTGAGCAGTTTGAGAGGAAGTAATGAGGGATTAGTAATCAAAGTTTTGATTGCTGCTAATATCAGTAACAGCAGGGGTTGGAATAGAGTATTGCTCCTCTCCATGGATACTAGGTAAGGAACTTATCTCAGAAATGCTGCTGACTATAAATGTGTATTCCACAGTTTAATGCTCCATACTGACTATTTCCCTCTAAGGATTTCATTGATAAGAACTGTTTAAAGTTCATTAGTAAGTGACTTAACAGACATTTCCTATAAATCTACAATTTACTTGTCATTATTAACAGACTGTGAGGTCACATAGATAATGGCAGTACTGTAAAAGATGCTTGTCAGATTTGCTGTTATTTCCTTTGGGGATGAAGAGGCTCAATAAGGAGGTAGCTGTAGTAACTTGCTTGCTATGTAATTTCTACAAGTGAGGCTGGGTTTCATGCTAACAGCACCACAAGAGAGTTGAAACAATGATAAATATTCCTTCCCTGTGGGGTTTTGTAAGCTGCTTAGGTTGATCTTGAATTGGCATACCATCACCCCACCAGTGACCTGTGTGGTTGGGATTAGAGGATACACTACTTTGATGTTTCCCTTCCAATGATTTCTGTTGATAGATATTCACATGGTAAGTTTTCCAAAATAAGACTGTGGCTAATAACAAAATTATACCATGTTATAAACCCAGTGACATTATCAGATGCCTAGACAATTGAATCAATGTTTTTCTTTTATTTATTTATCTATTTCTTTCTTTATTTATTTATTTTTATTTCTTTAAAATACATTTCAGATTTTATCCCACCTTATTCCCCCCACTACCGAGGAACCCCCTATCATATCTCCCCTCCTGCCTCCACAAGGGTGTGCCCCCACCTACCTTCAACTTCCCCCTCCCCACCCTCGAATTCCTCACCGATCAGCCTTCATGGAACCAGGGATCTCCTCTCCCACCTATGCCTGACAAGGCCATCCTCCCCTAGGTATTCAGCTAAAGTGATGGGTGCCTCCCTTTGTGCTCCCAGGCTGGTGGTTTAGACTCTGGGGAGCTCTGGTTGGCTGGCACTGTTGCTCTCCTCATGGGGCCACAAACACTTTCAGCTCCTTCAGTCCTGTAACTTCTTCAATGGGAACCCATGATCAGATCAATGGGTAGCTGTGAGCATCCGCCTCTGGATATGTCAGACTCTGGCAGACCTTCCAGGAGACAGCTGCATCAGGCTCCTGTCAGAATGCACTTCCTAACATCCATATTGATGTCTATCTTTGGTGACTGCACATGGGATGGATATCAAGGTAGAGTGGTCTCCCAATGGCCCCACCTTGACTTTCCCACACTTTGTCACCTTATTTGCTCTCTTGAGCATTCTGTCACTCCTTCCAAGAAGGACCGAGGCATCCACACTTGGTCTTCCTTCTTCATGAGCTTTATGTGGTCAGTTAGTTGAATCTTGGCTATTTCAAGCTTTTGGGCTAACATTGCTTATCAGTGAGTAAATACCATGTCAATGTTTTTCTAACATTAGAAGATATACAACTAATTTAGTAAAGTTTAAATAGAGTGTTCAACTTCTTACACTATTATGTAGAATTAGGGCTCATTATGTAACTCCAGGTTGGTCTCAAACTCATGATGCCCCTGCTTCAGGTGTGTGCTACAACAGTGTTCAGATTCCCAAGATTTAAATATTTAAAATATCTGAAGGGGATTGGAGAGATGGCTCAGCAGTTAGAGCACTTGCAGAGGCACTGAGATCAGCTCAAACACCCACATGGTAGCTGACAATTGTCTGTAACTCCAGTGCCAGGGAATCTAATGCCCTCTTTTGACCTCTGTCAGTACCAGGCACATGCAAAGCACAAAACAAACATGCTAGGGGGAAAAAGCAATAGGAGGAGCTCACAACGACCTGCCCCTATTTGAGGATCTATAGATAGTTGCTAGTTGCTGAGAGAGGAACGCTTTTTTTTCAGCCCTATAGTCATTGGTAAATTGCCCATTCCTCAGTAATCAGCCCCAAAGGCACAAGAAGATAAGGCAGTTGGGGAGATGGCTCAGCAGTTAGAGCACTTGCTGCTCCTCCAGAAGTCCCAAGGGTTCAGCACTCACATTGGACAGCTCACAATTGCCTGTCACTCCAATTCAAGGGAACTAATGCTCTTGTCTCCTGCATCTGCACATACATCATGTGTGTGTATTGTATATGTGTGTGTGCATATACATATTTTATATATTATCTAAGCTCACTTGCCCATACATACATACATACATACATACAGATAAAGTAAGTAAATCTTTGAAAGAGCAGTATGAAAGTAGAAGAGAAACCAGTTGAGAAAAGGAAAGGGTCAGCGGGAGAGGGGAAAGAGAGGGTGATGAATGACAAATATGAACAAAAAACATTATATTAACACATAAAAATTCACAATGAAACCAGTCATCATGCATAACTAATACATGCCAATGAAACATTTAAAAAGTCCATTTACTGGCCAGTTAGCATTATTTAGGGTTTTATGATACATACACAAAACATTACTTCTCCTATAAATGCTGGTTTTGTTCTGCTGGTTTTGTTTAGGTGTGTGAACGTGTAAACATTTATGTACACATATACATGTGGCCAGAGGTCAACCTTGGTGTTGTTCCCCAGGGGCCACCATCCACTCTATCTATCTATTGATCTATCTATCTATCTATCCTATCCATCCATCCATCCATCCATCCATCCATCTATCTATCTATCTATCTATCTATCTATCTATTTGAAAGGGTCTCTCAGTGGCTTCCCTTCCCCACTTTTCTTCTTTCTTTCTTTCTTTCTTTCTTTCTGTCTGTCTGTCTGTCTGTCTGTCTGTCTGTCTTTCCTTCCTGTATTTATTAATGGGAGAAGGTCTCTCAGTGGCCTGGAACTCATCATGTAGGACAGGCTGGCTGCTTAGTGAGCCCCAGGGAACTGCTTGTCTTAGTCTCCACACTTCTATGATTACAGGTGTGTGCTTGCTACTGTGCCCAGCTTTTCTGTTTTGTTTTGTTTTGTTTTGTTTTAAGACACCCGACTTGGGTCCTCTGGAAGTGCAGCAAGTACTCCTAATTACAGGGTCATCTCTCCTCATTACCAGTCTTCTGCCTTTTCCCACATAGGCATTGTATGATCTTCACATGTGTCCTGGGGATACTACTCAGGTCCTCGTACTTGCAGGGCAAACACTTTACCAACTGAGCTATCACTCCTCTCCATAAAAGTTGTTTTTGCATTTGTTTTAAATCACATAAAAATAAAAAGGGAAAAACCAGGGCTTGCACTAAGAATGTAGCTCACTAGGAGCAAACGTGTCTAAAGTCCTCAGGTTGATCTCTAGAACAAAGAGTAAATAAAAATTAATTTAAACAGAAGAGAAAGTAAAGGGTAGAAATGGACATTTATTTATACTCACATGTATGTGGATGATTGAACACAAGATTGTGTATGGCCTGAAAAGTGCTAAGTGCTATCTATCTATCTATCTATCTATCTATCTATCTATCTATCTATCCATCTATCTGCCTATCTATCTATCAATCAATCAATCAATCAATCAATCAATCAATCAATCAATCAGTTTCTAAGACAGGGTCTCACTATGTAGCTTTGGCTGTCCTGGGGCTGAGTATGTCGGCTAGACTGACTTTGCCTCCTTAGTGCTGGAATTGAAGGTATGTGCCACTATGTCAGGCTCATTTTATTATTTAAAAATTGGTTTATTTACTTTTTTATGTGTGGGGGTGTTTTGCCTGCACATATATCTATCTGTTCAGCATGTGTAAGCAGTGCCTCAGAGGTCAGAAAAGGGCATTGATTGGATCATTTGAAACTGAAGGTACAGATGATTATTATCTGCCATGTGGGTGTTGGGAACTGAACCTGGGTCTACGGCAGGAGTGACAAGTACTATTAAGGGTTAAGTCAAGACTTTATTACTTTTAGTTTATGAGAGTATTTTCTTACATGCATATCTGTACCATCTGTGTGCCTGGTGCTCATGGAGACTAGAAGAGGATTTAAGATTGCAAGAACTGGAGTTACAGACTGTTGTGAGCACATCTTATGGAATAAAAAGACAATGAAACTGTCTCTAAGATGAAGGTCCATAGCACAAAAATCCCTACATGACAACACTGGCAATTTAACAGCTTGCTTTATAGTCTAGAACAGAAAGAAGGGAGTGAGCAATGGAGAACAGAAGTAGACATCAAGATATCATCACATCGGGAGCCGAAATCCATAAAAGAGAAAGAGAAGAATACAAAAAAAAATTAATGAAATGTAGAGTTGGTCCTTTGAATCTTTTATTAGACAAAATGGAAACACATATTAAAATATAGAGAATATCCAAATTCATGAAATCTAAAATGATAATGGTCACAAAATAACAGACAATGGAGAAATCCAGAAAATGGTAAAGACATAGTTTTAAAATGCCTGCACAATACCAAATTTTAAATTCTAAAAGAAAAGGCTAATCTCCTCAATAGGTTCCACTTACCAAAGTTAAATCAAACTAAGGTAAATAACATAAATAGACCTAAACACCTGGAAAAACAGAAGTCAGTACAAGTCTGCCAAGAAATAGAGGCCAGGTCCATGAGTTTCAGAGTAGAATCCTACCAGACTTCCAAAGATGAGTTCATGAGAATATTCCTCAAAGTATTCAACAATATAGAAAAAGAAGAAACCTTAGCTGATTTTATTTTGTGAGCACATGGTTACTCAAATATCCAATCAATATAAAGACTCAGCTACAAAAAGAATTACAGACCATTTTCCCTTAAAACTACAGATGCAAAAATATTTAATAAAATAAAATACATTAAACAAAATAGAAAACACTTCAAAAGATCATCCTTCATGATCAATGAGGCAGGCTCCATTAAAGAGATCCAGGAATGGTTTAATATAATGTGCTTAATGTGTAAGAAAATAAAACAAGTGGTCATCTCATTAGATGATGAATGATTCTGTGACAATATTTAATCCTACTTTATGATAAAGTTCTTGGATTGATTAAGGATACAAGTGACATACCTAAACATAATAATGTCACTTTACTTCAAACCTATAGCCAACATTAAATTAAATGAAGACATTCATATTAATTCCACTAATTCACACACAAGATGAGGTGATCCATTCTCGCCATATCTATTTAAAATACTATCTAAAAGTTTAGCAAGAGCAATAAAAACTGAAGAAGATAAAAGTAGTATAGATTATAAAGGAGGAAGTAAAATTATCTTTTTAATTTTTTTTTGGTTTTATGAGACAGGGTTTCTCTATATAACCCTAGCTGTCTTGGAACTCACTCTGTAGACCAGGCTGGCCTCGAACTCAGAAATCCACCTGCCTCTGCCTCCCAAGAGCTGTGATTAAAAGTGAGCGCCACCACTGCCCGGCCAAAATTGTCTTTATTTGCAGATGATACAAGTGGACCAAAACTTCCCAAATATAATTCCTAGACCTGATAAGCCCTTTCACCAACGTTGTTGGATACATGATCAACTAAAAATACAAAGAAAATACAGTGGCATTACAAATAAGTTTGTAAGTGGAAACAAAATAGACTGACATCATAAAGTTTGAATTGATTGTTGACTCTTGTCACATTTTTTTCCTCATAATAAATAACCTTGAGTACTCAGTGTATGTGTTGGGTAAGATCTTACCAAATTCTTTGTAGTCATAGATTACTTTGGGTATTCTTGAGGGTCCTCAAAGATGACTGTGATACACAAAGGTTTAATAGATTGATTTCATGCTGAAGAGTTTACTCTTATATAAAGATACCAGAAAGTACAAAACTTTAATGCATTGACTACGTTTATGGGGTTTCTCTGACATTATGGCTTTATCTCATGGTTTCTAGGACTGACTGCCACATGCAAAGGCCTTACCACATTGCTTATGCATAGTGTTTCTCTCCAGGATGTATTATTCTATGTTCATAGATGACTGTGTTGTGAAAAGTTTTTATCTCATTGATAAAATTTGTAAGATATGTCTTCAATATGTGTTCTGCTATGTATTCAAATATGTCTGTAATATACAAATGTTGGGAAGAAGCCAAAGAAACTTGCCCTAAGGACTGCCTTTTTGTTACCATCCTCCATTTAATCATAAATTCAAACTAAGTTTTAGGTCATAGGGGACCTGTGTACTTAACAGTATCTGACTAGCTTTCATCATTCATGGTTTGTTACCTAAAACATAGTATCTGTTCCTAACCATAATTTCTGTTATTCATATTTTATTTCTCAAAATATAATGTTCCTAACAACAAAAGAACAAATGGCTGTGATAGTTTTGACCATACAACCTACATTCTGTATCATTTGACATAGAGTAAAACAGAAAAAAAAAAAAAAAACATGATTGGGAGAAAAATGTAGCTGTAATTTGGCAGAGGACTTTGTGGTTTTGACTTTTGGATGTTATATAACTTTCTGGTTCAGGGTGGGGCTGAGGTTGGGTATTGCAGTTAAGCTTTCTGAGTATAGTTGTGTGGCTCTGATTTATCAGTAGAGACTTGATTACAATAAATTCTTATCATTTGCCTTGTCCCGTGTTTGAGTTGAGTTAGATCTCAGTAGACCCCATGATGTAAAGGCTTTAGCACAGTATGTAAGCACTGGTATGAATAGTTTCATAATGATGAAGACTACAGAGGTGTGCAAAGGCTTCATTATACTAAACATGTCCATTAGGACTATGTGGGTGTGTTCTGAGACACAGGGTGCATATTTAGCACTAGAAGGCAAATCCAGAGTCACAGGGGACATGATTAAGACTGAGGGGATGTGTCCTGAGTCACAGGGGCATGCTTAAGACTCAGGGGGCGTGTTTAAGACCAAAGAGGTGTGTCCTGAGTCACAGGTGGCATGCTTAAACTCTAGCATGTATTCTTTCATGATAATGAAGACTAGAGAATTGTACAACCGCTTGACCTTATTAAATACATTCACAGGGTGTCTGTCTTAGTGTTTCCATTGCTATGAAGAGAAATCATGAACAAGGCAACTCATATAAAAGCAACAGTTTAATTGGGACTGGGTTACACTTTCAAAGAATTAGTCCTTTTTCATCATAGCAGGAAGCATGGCAGGCATGAAAGAAAACATGATGTTGGTGAAGAAGCTGAGAGTTCTGCATCTTTGATCCAAAGGCAGGCAGGAAGAGACTGTCTTGCCAGGGAGCTAGTAGGAAGGCCCATTCTGCACTGGGTGGAACTTCAAATCCTTCAGTGATGGACTTCCTCCAAGGCCACATCTCATAATAACTTCCTCTCAATCCCTGAGCCAAGCATATTTATACTACCACATTCCACTGCCTGGCTCCATTATGATTATGCCAAACACATGAGTGTATGGAGACCACATTTTAAAATAGCATAATACAAAATATGTGAGGTTCAAATTAAAATGTCGTCATCATCTATAGAAGTCTCATAAATGTTAAAAGTCCAAAGTTCAAAGTCTCTTCTGCGATTCATGCAATCCTGTAACTATAATTCCGTATACTTTCAAAAATATAGCATAAAATATCAAACCAAATTCACAGTATATACTTCACCATTCCTAAATGCCATTGTGAGGAAATACTGGGCCAAAAAAAGACCAAAAGCCAGCAAGGCAATCTCCAAACTCTGCATCTCCATGTCTGATGTCAAAGCATTCTTCAGATCTCCAACTCCTCTCTGCCCTGCTCACTGCAGCACAATTCTTTCTCTTTGGCTGATTTTATTTCCTGAAAGTTTTCCTGAGAAGGTATTCCATAGCGCAGGAATCTAAAACTCTTTGTGTTTACAAAGTAACTTCAAAATTACAGCTTCTTGTTCCAGTATCTGGGATGTCCAGATGATCTGTGCTCCTCAAAAAAAATTGGGTCTCTCTCCAGCTCTTCCCTCTGTACTACAATAGGTTCTGGCTGACTCCACTCAACTGCTACTGCTGTTCTTTCTGCTCATCCCATGGGACTGACATCTTCAGTATATTGGGTTTTCTATGATAAACAGTCTTCAGTGAGTTCCTCTCATAGGCTCCCTTCATGGTGCCAAGCCTCAGCTGCACTGCATGAAACACTCATGCCTTAAAACCAGTGCCACCTGGGTGAGTCTTACACAGGACCGAGTCAAGCTGCACCACAATGGACAACCTTGGCTACCTTTGGAATACAACCTCTTCTTCCTCCCAGAAAGCACTTACCAGAAGGTTTCACCTCAGTGATGCTGGTTGCTTCTTCATCCCCACTAATTTTCTAACTACAGCCAACCATCATCAATTGTCTCAATCATTCCTTCTCTTCTTTCCTTTAAAAGCAGAGCCACATGGACAAAGATGCTGAGTTCCTCTGCTTGCTGGGGCTGGAACATGGCCCCTTCTATTACATCATCACCAGCTTTCTATTTTTCAACAACTTTACTGGCTAAGCTCAGCTGTACTTGAACTTGCTCTGTAGATTAATCTTGAACTCAGATCTGCATGGCTCTGTCTTCTGAATGTTGGGTAATACATGTGTAACACTTTGCCCATAGCTAAGCTTTTCATTACCTAAAACGTGTTCTGTACCAGGATGACTTGAATCAGAAATCAGCTTGATTCTGATCTCCTGGGATTTAAGGTATGTATGTGCCACCATGCCTGGACCTAAGTGTATCCTTTTAGATTTTAAATTGAAAACCCAGTATAGTAATCACAATCTGTTCATTGTCAATTGGACACATACTTTTATCCTCTTATGTCCACATAAAAACAATAATTAGTTAATAATAATGCCTAACATTATACAGTTCTCACCCATACGAACTTCACATCCATATGTTTAGGTGGATGGAATCTTGCCATAATATCACCATTTCTTTAATAACATTGTGTATCTTTGATCACAAGATTTAGCTTCATTCAAATTCCTGGTGAGATTTTCTCTTTGAAGCTAACATTTCATATTTTTCCTTTCTAAGATTTCTAATTATGATCAAAACAAGCACCATGAGAGTAAACACAGGCCAAAGGCTATCCTTGGCTTTCCTGAGACTTCTTTGTCAATGCAATTAACAAAATAAACCTCTTTACCTTCTGATGGGAGTAAAACACAGCACGGTTTTAAAGTCAAAAGTTAATTCGGTCTGTCTTACTCTTTCAAATGTTTAGTTTATTACCAACATAGCAGGAAGAATGGCAGCATGCAGGCAGCTATGATGCTAGAGGAGCTGAGAGTTTTGCATTTTCAGGAAAAGGCATCCAGGAAGAGATTGTCATCCAGCAAAATAGTAGGAGAGTCTATTTTGGACTTGCTGGAGCTCCAAAGACCCCCGCACTAGAAATTCACTTCTTTCAAAATAGTAATATCTAACTAGGCCAAACATATTAATATTGTCACTTCTTAGGGGCAAGCATATTCAAATCACAACAGTTTATTTCTATTATAAATTCTTTCATGCATTTAAATATGATTATGACATGCAGACGCTTTACCACACTGATTACTTTCAGAAGGTTTCTCTCTAGTATGTGTTGATTTTTGTATTCAGAGAATACTGTGACATGTAAAGGATTTTCCAACTTAAGGACATTCACAATATTTCTGTCCAATTTGTGGTCTTTTCTGTCCTTGTAGATTACAGTGATAGGCACAGGCTTCTCCAGGTTTGTTACATTCATAAGGTTTCTCTAAAGAATGTGTTACTTGAAGTATTTGGAGAGTACATTGTCATGCAAAGACTTTACCTCATTCATGGCATTCATGCAGTTTCTCTACATTATGTGTTCTTTTATGTATTGGGTGATGCCTGTGACATGCAAGCACTTAGCACCTTGATGACACTGAGTCACTCTCTTGAATGTGTTCTATTATGTAGTTGCAGATAAAAGGGAATTGTCAGTTTTTCCACATTGATTACCTAACTAAGGTTTCTCTATGGTATGTGTTCTTTTATGTCTTTGGAGACCACTTTGATATGAAAAGGCTTTACCACATTGATTACATTCATAAGGTTTCTCTCCAGTATGTGTTTTTTTATGATATTGGAGATGACTGTGATCTGAAAAGGCTTTACCACACTGATCACATTCATAGGGTTTCTCTCCAGTATGTGTTCTTTTATGATATCGGAGACCACTCTGAGAGAAAAAGGCTTTAACACATTGATTACATTCATATGGTTTCTCTCCAGTATGTGTTCTATTATGACATTGGAGACTATGGTGACATGAAAAGGCTTTACCACATTGATTACATTGATAAGGTTTCTCTCCAGTATGTGTTCTTTTATGTCTTTGGAGATGACTGGGCCTTGCAAAGGTTTTACCGCATTGATTACATTTATAAGGTTTCTCTTCAATATGTGTTCTTTTGTGATATTGGAGAGTACTGTGATCTGAAAAGGCTTTACCACATTGATTGCATTCATAAGGTTTCTCTCCAGTATGTGTTCCTTTATGATATCGGAGACCATTGTGACATGAAAAGGCTTTACCACATTGATTACATTCATAAGGTCTCTCTCCGGTATGTGTTCTTTTATGATATCGGAGACCACTGTGACATGAAAAGGCTTTACCACATTGATTACATTCATAAGGTTTCTCTCCAGTATGTATCCTTTTATGAGATTGGAGATGACTGTGCCATGAAAAGGCTTTACCACATTGATTACATTCATAAGGTTTCTCTCCAGTATGTGTTCTTTTATGATATTGGAGAGTACTGTGATCTGAAAAGGCTTTACCACATTGATTGCATTCATAAGGTCTCTCTCCGGTATGTGTTCTTTTATGATATCGGAGACCATTGTGACATGAAAAGGCTTTACCACATTGATTACATTCATAAGGTTTCTCTCCAGTATGTGTTCTTTTATGAGAGCGGAGATGACTGTGCCATGAAAAGGCTTTACCACATTGATTACATTCATAGGGCTTCTCTCCAGTATGTATTCTTTTATGTCTTTGGAGGCCACTGTGACGTGAAAAGGCTTTACCACATTGATTACATTTATGTGGTTTCTCTCCAGTATGTGTTCTTTTATGAGATTGGAGATGACTGTGACATGAAAAGGCTTTACCACATTGATTACATTCATGTGGTTTCTCTCCAGTATGACTTCTTTCATGCCTGCAACAATAATGGGCACATGTGAAAGCTTTACCACATTCATTACCTGATCAATCATTTTACCAATATGAATAAATTTTGCAGTTTTTCTAATAATAAAGAAAACTCAGATCTTAAGGTTTTATCACTTTGATGTTCACGGTTTCTATATTTCTATATGATGTATTTCACATGTCTGAAGATATCAGACTATTAAAATACTGATTGCTTTCTTAGTTTTTCCTGTAGTGTGAATCACACCACAGCAGCACTGTGAGCCAGGACAAACAGAAGAATTTCCAAACTTCTAGTACCCATAGATATTTTCTGCAGTGTGACATTGGGGATGTCCCCAGTTATGTCACAAAACCAATTTATTGCAAATGTCTATCATATTCTGAAAGTCTACCAAAGGCAGAATACTACATATCTTCTCATTTTTTGGAGTAGAAAGAGGTACATTGCTTCTTTCAACATCCCTATGCTCACAAGGTTTTATCTATTCTGACAATTGATATACTCATTAATAGAAGAACGGGTGAAAGGTTTTCATATTGAATTCACACGATTTGACAGTTTGTTCTTTGTATATAGAATAAGGTTTCTCCACAACTTTCTTCACTGTCACTAACTGACCACTCAATAAACTTAGAAATGTCACTACAGGAATATGAGTATCACCAAATTTACCATGGACTATTGCTTCTTGGATGGCTTTGGATATATATTTATCACTATTCAATGTGCAACATCTAAATATTATGAGACTATTTGGATTGGTAGTTCCACAGCAAAGCTCTAATGGAGCCACAAATCAATTAAAGGTATCTCTTTAAGGCATTGTTTCCATGTCTTCTTCCATAGAGGAATGCCTTAAAACATAAATCAGATAACTGACATTGAGGCACATGGCTTTGTGAGAATATTATAATCATAGCTATACTTAAAGGACTGATTTCTTTTTACACACTTGCTTTTCTTTAGAGCTTCCAGAACACATTAAAATTTCCTCACAGGCATATTTGTATCAGCTTGTACATGAAAACTACCTTTCACGCCTTCTAGAACCTTGACGTTGTTCTTCAATATGATGATCTTCCCAACTGTAACCTAAAACACAGTTCCAGAAAATGAATGATATAGTATTGGAAATTAGGTAAAATGCAAGTTACTGTGAATTTTGACAGCACTGAACCTGATTTATTCAGCTCAATCTTCCTTGTTCTCAATTGAAATAACAGAGGATCATCAATAACCAAGAATCACTTGTTCCATTATTTTGAAAAGCAAAACAAAATTCACAGTTTTACCTATAGCAGTGAGGTTCCGGTATGTCTCCAGCATCACATCTTTGTAGAGATTCTTCTGGGAAGAATCCAGCAAATTCCACTCTTCTGCAGTGAAGTTCACATGCACGTCCTCATAAGTCACTGCATCCTATAATATCACATACATGTGTACAACAGAATGCATCATTGTGACATCACTGTAAATAAATGGATACTTTCTAGGCAATCTATTAATGTAATTCTTGTGCTTCCTCCACTTAATTCCTGAAACAGAAGTTACAATCTAATCATTCTATTATTTTAGAAGGAAATTGAATTATAAGTTTCACCTCTGTTGCTTCTGATCCCTTTCAATAGGATATAGCCTTGCAACACAAATGGCAATTGAGAGGAATATGCAGGGGAAAACAGATCAACAGTACTGAGCACACATCTGAAAAGATGTATGAACAATTACTAACAACAAAACTGACCAGCACACTGCGTGTATTTGCTCATGTCTTTAATCGCAGAGGTACAGGCAGGTGTATGTCAGTGAGCTGGATGCTGGCATGGTCTATGCGATGTGTTGCAGGACAGCAAAAGTTACATATTAAGACCCTGAGTACCCTGTAAAAGTCAACAAAGGAAACAAAAAATGATAGAGAGAACTCACAGTTCTTTACTGAAGTTCCTATGAAGAATTATACATTCACTTCAGTTCTGTTTTCATCTTGCAAAAACATGACATGAACCAGTTTAAACAGCAACATTAATAGATTTTACTAGAAGGAAATGCATGTTTAAACAGTTTAAAATGGACAGATGAAAATATTAGCAATGTATTTGTTGATCAGAAATGAGGAACATAGAGCAGGAAAGATAGCTCAGGAGTGGAAAGCTCTTGCTGGTCTTCCACATAATGGTGGTCAATTTCTAGTATTTACATGGGGATCAACAACTACCCATTTCTTCAAGATCAAGAGGACTGAGGCCATCTTCCGACAACAATAAAGATGAGGCACACATGATATTCATATTCATGCACACAGGAACAATACTCTTATTTATTCCAAAATTTCACAACAAACACAAGAGTAAGGCAGAACGACATACACCTGGAATCCAATGAGTCTGAAGCCTTGGGCAGTAGTGATATCATGAACGTATGCCATCCGGAGAAATAGGAATATATATATATATTGCCGAATTTTAAAATTGAAGATGTAGATGAAGAGCTGCACAAAAGCATGTGCCTATTTTACAAAAACATGTCAGGTGGCTTCTGTGGTTTCTATATCTAGTATCAGCACAGGAAGGGCTTTCCAGAGAAATTTAGTCACAAAAACAATAAACAAAAGATATAAAGTTAAAAATATAAAACCACCAGGCTTGCAAAATAGCTTAGCATTAAATAGCAAATGTTTATACTGTATCTTATGGGAATTAGAGACTGAGACCAAATGGGGAATGTATGGGAACATGAGAAGAAAGCTGACGAATCAGTTTCAAGTACAACACAGTAGACACATAGAATAAAATATGTCCTGTCTAAAAGAAATGCAGGGGTAAAGCTGGAGCAGAGACTGAGGGAATGGCCAATGAAAACTTGCCCAGCTAGAGACCCACCTTATAGATAAACACCAATCCATGACATTATTAGAGATACTCTGTTATGCTCCCACACAGGAGCCTTGCATAATTGTCCATTAAGAGGCTCCACCCAGCAGCTGACTTAAAACAGATGCATAGAACCATAGCCAAACATTGAATGGTCCTTGGGGACTGTTATGGAAGAGTTGGGGGAAGGATTGATGGCCCTGAAGACAATAGGAACTCCTCCACAGGAAGACCAACAGTCTCAACTAACCTGGACCCTTGAGGATACTCAGACTGATCCACAAACCAAATAACACACACAGTCTAGACTAAGGCCCCTAGAACATATGTAGCAGATGTGTAGCTCAGTTTTCATGATGGTCCTCCAACAACTGTAGCAGGGGCTGTCCCTAAAGCTGCTGCCTATCTTTGGAATCTGCTCCCTGAACTGGGCTGCCATGCCTGGCTTCAATTGAAAGGATGAACTTAACTCAGCAGAGACTTGATGCACCGTGGTGTTGAGATACCCAGGGACCCACACCTTATCAAAGGAGAAACAGAGGATATTAGATAGAGGGACTCTGTGCAGGCAGTGGACCTAGAGTAGGGACTTCACAAAGTTCATAGCCATTTTATTTATAACAGCTTGAAGCTGGAAAAATACCAGATGTCACTCAAACAAAATATGGATATAGAAAATGTGGTCCATTTACAAAAGGATAAACTATTCAGCTATAAAATACAAGGACATCATGAATTTTGAAGGCAAATGGATACAACTAGAAAATATTATCCTGAGTGAGGTAACTCAGACCTAAAAGCACACGGATGTATGTACCCACTTACAAGTGAATAATAATCATAAAAAAGGAAACACACACTATACTCTTTAGACCCAAAGAAGCTAAAGAAGAAGGAAGGCCCAAATGAGCACAGTTGAATCTCACTCAGAAGCGGGACTAAAAGAGTCATAGGAGGCAGATGGAAGAGTGAGAATTGGGTGGGAGAGCAGATAAGAAGGGGAATTAGGGAGAACCAGCAACATGTGTGGTAAGAGACTATGGAGTTGATCTTAGCTGAGATGCATAGCAGTAAGATATGGATGCTGAAGAGGCCACATCTGCAGTCAGGCAGGACCCCTCAGTGGAGAGTTAGAGACAACAACCAATCCAAATACCTTATTACCCAACATTTGCTCCTGTCCACAAGAATACAATCTACAACACAGATTTCATCCAGCAGTAAAATATCCCTTTGATACCATGTTGTTGTTCTAACTTGCTACTCTGATGCTGTGATTGAATCCTCTAAGCAAAAGCATCTCAGGTAGTAAGTGGTTATTGTACATGGTTCTGTCAGATCACAGTCCATCATTTTGAGAGCTTAGATTAGAAACTGAAGGCAAAAAGCATGAACAAACACTGTCTCCTGGCTTGCTCTCTTGCTTGGTCAGTGTCTCATGCTCAGCCTGCTCTCTCATCCAGCCCAGGACCACTTGCTTAGGGATATTGCCACCCTCAGTGGAAGAGCCTTCCCTTTTTTTTGGTTTTTCAAGACAGGGTTTCTCTATGTAGCCCTGGCTATCCTGGAACTTACTCTGTAGACCAGGCTGGACACAAACTCAGAAATCCGCCTGCCTCTGCCTTCCAAGCGCTGGGATTAAAGGTGTGCGCCATCACTGCCTGGCATAGAAGAGTCTTCCTAATCAATCATCGACACTATCTTTCACAGACATAGCAACCAGCCATCCTGATGAGGGCATGTCCTCAATTGAGGTTCCTTCAGATGACTTTAGCTCTGAAATGCTGAGAACCGAAAACAAGTATGACACATATACAATAATAGATGAGGAAGTTGTTATAACACAAAAACAATGAGCTAACCATATCAATACAGAAGCTCCTGCCACCCCATGAGAAACTTGGAGTTTTGGCTGAGCAAGGACAAAATAGGGAGGGCACCTGGCTCAAAGCAGGGAAGGATACACTGGAATGGGGAGCTTAGAAGCTGTGCTGACCTGGGGTGACGCATCTTTAACCCTGGGTTCCCAGGCCAGTGCTACCAAAGCTGTGGCTAAAACAGCTGGAAGGTGGACAGAAAAGCAGATTATCTCACAGACCCAGAAATGATCACCACAAAGGACAGGATCTCTGTCCCAAGGAAGATATACTAAATTTGTTAGAATCGATGAACAATGACCTTCCATCTCATGACAGCTCCAAGTTCAAAACTACAGACTCACATATGAACTGGGCAGAGGGTAGTTCAGGAGGTGGGAAATGAGGTCATTGTTTTTCTACCTTGTAAAAAAGGTAGATTTTGACCTAGATGCTGTCTGGAAGAGCTCTCTGTCATGAACTGGTCAATAGGTATAGGTCCTGTTTTTAAGAAGGATTTAACCCAAGGTGTGTGGCTAGTAACTAAATCCATTAGGGTGGAATTTGTTTTATTACCTCAGTGAGAGAATGGCAAACTTCCACACAAAAAATAGCCAGCCACAAGGGAGTGGTAAAGGCTTCCCAGTAGATTCTTCCACTTGGACAGAGGAGAAAATGAAGAGAGGATGGCAGCTGTGAGCCCTGTAGCAGGGTTCCAAGTCTGCGCTAACCTTCCCAGAAATTAAGACCAGAGAAATACCAGGCTCTGGAACATCTTTGAAGCACTTCAGGGCTATGACTTTCCAGTCAATGCACTAAGATGTTATGTCCACATCACAGAGGCCCCGACAACCAACAAGGAGCCTATTGCAACACAAACACATGGAGGTCTTTATTATGAGGTCTGTAATAAGGATTCTCACCAGTCAGCCTCACATGAGATCGAATCTGAGAGACCAAGTCTAGGGGTGCTGGGTATTTATTGCAGTTACAGCAAGATTGGGACATTAACACACAGGCCAGCAACTTAATATTTTAAAAGCTGCATGACTGGCATAATCTGCAGGAACCAACCAAGGGGGTAAAATTATCTGACAACCATGATGGGTAGACTAACTTTTTCTCTGTAAGGTGTGTTAGTTATCGATATGTAGCTTAACCCTGCAGTTGTACCTTGACAGGCTTTTGACAAGCGGGATTTGTCATAGGATGTTTAGTCAAGTGGACTTTGTGCAATCCCAGAAACAGAATTGATTGGGCTTCACAAACTCATCTTTGTGCCTGCAGTCCTTATTATTGAAAGATGCTCCTTTTCAAGCACAAGCCATGCGTGGCAGTCGAAAAGGTACTTTTTCCAAAGACCTACATCCCTATCTGTTACTGCACTATCTGAAACTGTTTTCCTGAGCAGGTACCCCACAGCTCTGGAATCTCAAAATCTTAGGGTTTCAAAGGTAACTTCAACATTATAGCTTCTTGTTCCAGTATTTGGGATCCACACATGATCATCTGTCCTCCTCAGAAGAGATTGGGTCCCTTCACCAGCGCTTCCATCTATAGCACTCTAGGTTCTGCTTGACTCCACTTTACTGCTGCTGCTGTTCTCTCTGCTCATCTCTTGGGACTGACATCTTCAATATGCTGGGTTCTTCCCCTGCAACTAGGATTCACTGTTTTCCTCTCATACACTTCCTTCACTTGGCGAAGCCTTAGCTGCTCTGCATGAGATTCATTTATGCCTAAAACCAATACCACCTGGGTGATTCTCACACATGATCAACTCCAGGTGCACAACAAGGGACAACCTTGGCTACCTCTGGAACAAAGCCTCTTTTTCCTCTCAGAAAACACTCACCAGAAGATTTCACCTCAGTGATGCTGGTTTCTTTTTCATAACCACTAATTTTCTAACTACAGCCAACCAGCATCAATTGTCTCAGTCGTCCCTTCTATTCTTCCCTCTAAAGCAGAGCCACATGGACAAAGCTGCTGAGTTCCTCTGCCTGCTGGGGCTGGAACATGGCCCCTTCTATTACATCATCACCAGTTTTATATTTTTCAACAACTTCACTGCCTAAGCTTGGCTGTCCTGGATCTTACTCAGTAGATGAACCTTAAACTCAGAGGTCTGTATGGCTCTGTCTCTTGAATGCTGGGTAATACATGTGTAACACTTTGCCTGTATCTAAGCTTTTCTTTACCTAAAACATGTTCTGTATCAGGAAGACTTGAATCAGAGATTTGCTTGACGCTCATCTCCTGGGATTTAAACATGTACATGATGTTTCCCACATGACCGACTGAATTAAAGACTGAAACTTTCCACTGTTTTTATGATACCCTTCCTTGGTTTCTCCCTAACCTGCCTGATTTGTGTTTTTTTCCTTTAAATACCCTTCTCCCCCTGGCCTTGAGGTCGACACTCCTTGCTCTGAGACTCGACCTCAGCTGGATGATTCCTAAAATAAAGCCTCTTGCTGTCTTGCCAGTTATTGGAGACTAGAGTGAGGGTCTCCCCTCCTGGGGTCTTTCAATAACAACGCCCAAGGTGATATAGTTCTTTTTCCTACAAGTCTGGGGGCGTGTCCATAGGTCTACCAGCCACAGTACCTGGAAGCAGCTCTGGTCATGCTCCTGCCTCAGATTCACAGGCACCGCCACCCGCTCACAGGAAGCCTGGGGCCTCTGCTTCCACCCGCCGGCCATGGTACTGGAAGCTCCGGTCATCTCCCCGGTCTGTGGCGGGTGATAGGATTGCGTTGCGGGGTCTGTGACATCAGAAGGAGCCCGCCGATGCCACTGGGACCAAGGTGATCCTCCCTGACTGTGGTGGCGGCCGCAGTATGGTAGTGCAGTCACTCTGGACTTCCGTGAAGTCAATCACATCTGGCAGGGGATTTCTAAACATCAAGCCTGTGTGCAGGGCCAGAGGCTTCATGGGAAATGTAGTCTTCGGCCCGCTGCCATCTTGCTTTTACTCACAGCATCATGGGATATGTAGTTTGAAGACCAGCCGCCATCTTGAATTACGTTTACTGCGCATAAGCAGTTAGTTTTCTGACCACAATCTTGGCACAAGTCCTTATGGGAAATGTAGTCACAGGCTGCTATCTCTGTGTAGCCCTGGCAGTCCAGGAACTCACTCTCTAGACCAGGCTGTCCTTGAACTCAGAAATCTGCCTGTCTTTGCCTCCCAAGTGCTGGGATTAAAGGTGTGTGCCATCAATTATTGATCATTATTGGCTATTGATTAGTATTGATTATTGATTAGCACTGGCTAATGATTATTGATTTTTGATTATCATGATTTTTGATCACTTTTGGTTAGTGATTAGTATTGCTAATTGGCCATTGATTAGTATTGATTATTGATTAACATGATTATTGATCATTGTTCCATCACTGTCATCCCCTGACTCTGCCTCCCGAGTGCTGGGATTAAAGGCATGTGCCACCACTGCCCAGCTATACCTGTCTTCTTAATGTAAACTATAATAGACAAAAGGGTTTGGACACATGTGCTTCAGAGTCAGAAAAACCACCCGTGTTTCTACAGGAAAGCAACTTGTCCAAATGTTTTGGGCAGATTCAGAGTCAGCCAAGATAGTGACATTACTCAGAGGTCACCTCCTGATCTAACATGTGAGGAGCATCACCAGGGACCTCACAAGTGGTCACATCTGGCTGATGCTTCCCATGCAGCCCCAGAGAGGACCCAGCACACCAGCTCCCACTGCTCACCCGCCTGCCCCTACCCATTGTGGGCAGTGATTCTGTGCTGACCATGACTTGATTTCAGAGCTTCCCTGAGGTCTCCACACAGCACCCACAGCAGAGCTCAGAGCATGGCACAGATGACCATTCAAGCCTGCACAAGCACAGCAAACTTGCAGAATGGCACCTGGAAGAACCTGCCTCCTTGTCTGATTGGCAGGTCTGCCTGAAAGCCTAGATTGGCCAGTGAGTCTTACCACTCCTTAAGGTTAAAGTGTGCTTTCAGACCAGGGTCAGAGCTTTTCCAGAGCTCAGGAGGGGTTTGCACTCCATTAGCATTTGTTTCTGTCTTCGAAGAGGAATCTCACCCCACCCAGCCCTGGGGGAGAACCCAGCATTCCAGCTCTGGCTGTTCAGCTGCCTGCTCCTCCCCTCTGAGAGCAATGATCCTAAACCTACCAGAACCTGACTCCAGACCTTACCAGACCTTTCCTCACAGCACTTGCCTTCTTCCTGTAATCAAGTTGAACAGCTTCCATAGCCCAGTACTCAGTGTGCAGTGGAGGTATCAATCTGACCCAAAAGCAGAAGGATGCCCTGGTTATTTCTTAGCATTCTGTCTAAACTCCACCTAGTTACATGGCAATAGCCAAGTATGCTCCTCCCCATGGTTACTTGGCAACAGCTGGGTAGGCCTGACCCCCTGTAAAGGCAGCTGCTTGCCCTTTTCTCTCTCTTTTGATATCTTGCTTTCTTGTTCTCTCTTTCTCTTGCCCTCTTGGGCTCTTCTGCCCCCCCTACCTCCTCATGCTCATGCCCAGCCTCTACTTCTCTACTCTCTGCCTCTCTCTGCTTTTCTCTGCCTCTACTACCCTCTTAACTCTCCTCCCCATGTCCTGAATAAACTATATTCTATACTATACTGTGTTGTGGTGGGTTGCTCCTGGGGAAGAGCTGTCTCAGCATGAGGCATTGAACCACCCCCAGGAAGAAATATCTTAGGAGGAGGCATGAGCCTGCTGAGACATTTCCTTCCTCCATACCCCCCCCACACGCACCTATAGAACATATTCCATCTGTCTTTAAAGAGAGGTAGTGAATGACCCCTAAAGGGAGATAGATCCCCACTCAAGTCTCAGGATGGTGCCCAACCAAAGACTCACGAGAGACCGGCTTGATGTAAACACATGAGGCAGTTTAATATCAGAGCTCTGGGTCAGCACATATCTTACTCAGGAGAAAGTGGAGCTGACCCCAAGGCTCAAAGGATTAGGGAATTTATAGTCAATGGGTGGGGGAAGTGGTAGATTTTCATGTGGGTACACATGATTGGTTGCTTTACATTTTTGAACATCAGCAGGCTGTGCATGCCAATGGGGGCCCAAAAGGGGGAAGGGTGGAAGAACACCAGATGGCCCATTACTCATTTGGACATATCTCTGTTCTTTTAAAAATGTCCTCGCATGCTTTTTATCTTTCATGCCCAGCCAGTTTCTTGGATGATTCAACAGGCCTTTGTCTTGTAACTCCACATCCTCTGTAACTAATTAACTGGGCCCAAAACTGCTGACAGGAATTTTTAACTATTTAGGTTAGGGAAAATGAGTCACAGGGCCCTGCTATTCTTATTTGTTAGGGCCTATTTCAAAATTTTCTTTCAGTAGGTATGGGGAGGAGGATACTTGGCTGTCACCAGATAACTGAAGGTAGAGTTTTAGACAGAATGCTAACACCATTAATATTAAAGAGGGATTTTAGAAAACAAATATCATGCTGGGCTTGGGGAAACTACAGCTCACTTTCACCAGATGATAGTATCAATCAACCCTGGAGAAAATCCAGAATCATAAGGGAAACATAGTTGAGCATGAAAGGATTAAAAAAATTTCAATTACATACAGGCTCTTAGAGAATAGCCAATACAAAGTGTTCCCCATGAATGGGCTGGTACTTTCCACAGGTGTTCTCCAATAGCCCTCCTTTACTCCCCTTGGGTTGTAGTTTCCCCACTGAGTTGTGGTTTTTGGCTTTAAATTCTCTCTGTCTCTAAAGCCCTAGGGGTCAGACCCCACTGCCCCTGTGTGGGTCATGGGTCTTGACCTCAGTATACTGATTAAAATATACCTCTGCTGATTACATCAAGTTCGGTGTCTTGTGAGTTAACTGGTGGCCACGAATTCCCGGAGCTTGGGTAAGGTTCTCCCTTTGTTTGGGCCTTACAAGCACTATTGTTAGCAAGCACATCTTCATCAATGGCAAAGTGAAGAAAAAACATAGTTGGATTACTATAGGATCTGTAGATAAACATATCTCAAATCATAGAGAGAAGGCATCTTTGTATACAGAAAGGCTATTTAATAGAATGTCCCAATAAAGGCTGTTAGACAAGGTAAATTAGAGAAACAAGGACTGGTTCTTTTCATGTTGTAGGATATTACAGCTGATAATCAGTGTATACCAGGATTCTAAAGAGATTTACTAATGCCAGTTTTAAAACAGAAAGAAACAAACAAATTACCTTTGTTTTGTAAAAATGAAGGGCAAGTACAAAAAACAAAATCACTGCCCTGTCCAATGTCCTTTATATATGTAGGTTGTCAAAGAATTTGTAGCCCAGATTAAAGGTGGATCTGAACATCTCAAAAGATCAAGATTAATAAAGGCTTTCTCCTGTCAAAAGTTGTAATTGAAAAATATGCCCCATAGCAAGCAGGGTTTGAGTTAGGGGATGACACAGTCATGGTTAGGATTAGGATAAGGGTTTTTAGAATTAGGTTTTGGAGGTTAGGAAATTAAGAGGTGAGGGTTAGGATAGGGTTCGGCTCAGGGTTAAGGTTAAGGTGGCCACCATTATTCTTGATGGTCCCGCTGAATCAATATTATCTCTATTACACAAAGAAGAAATATCAGGCCTACAAGATATTCATTTTATATATTAATGGTTTGTTTTATTCTTATTCTGATAGCTTCTCTCTTACTTATAGAAAGGCTTCTCAAAATAACCTAAAAGTATTTTCCAGCCATTTGCCTCCAAAACTAGCATACTAACAAAGGAAGCAAAAACTTTGATATTCACAGAACACTACAGATAATCAAAGGATAAGTTGCTAAGAGCCAGACTGACTGTTGCCAGCAAAGAACATTTATGCTACCCTACACTGGGTCTCACCATCAGCTATTTCTGCAGTTAATTTTCCTCTGAGATAAAATGCCCTCAGTACTATTCTGCTCTAGACATGTCTGGTTTATTTTCTTCCCATTCTAAAAATATGGTTACTAAAGATTTTTTTTTGTTTCTCAAGACAGAGTTTCTCTGTGTAGTCCTGGCTGTCCTGAAACTCACTCTGTAGACCAGGCTGGCCTCGAATTCAGAAATCCGCATGCCTCTGCCTCACAATTGCTGGGATTAAAGGCGTGCACCACCATCGCCCTGCTACATATTTTAAATTTTATGGAGGCATAAACATGTTAATAATTTAAAAGATATTTATATTTAGCAAAACGTCTTTAAAAACAAATAAATATACAAAGATAGGATGATACAGTACTGGGCTTAACTTCTAAATTAAACCACAAACATTTTCATATCTTTGGCTCTGTTGAATTAAAATAATCACAACAGGGCTTTTTAAATATTGCTAAACCCCAGAGGGGGAGAGAGAGAGAGAGAGAGAGAGAGAGAGAGAGAGAGAGAGAGAGAGAGAGAGAGAGAGAGAGAGAGAGAGAGAACACATGTTTGGCCAGTATTTGTACAATATGGAAGTGGAATAACTATTTAGGTAATGTGAATTTGCCTCCTGACATACTAAGTAAAATATTTTTGATGTGACCGATCATTTCTTTCAGTGCTATATTCTTGTGAAGATCTCTAGAAAGAATCTGATTTCTGAGCATGACAGTGAACCAACGAGTCAGTATGTGGGACAAGAAATTGTATGGGTCTCCAGACTGGTGCTGTAAAATCAAGGATTCAAAGAATCTCCTGTCACCTGATCTTCATGTGAGTAGGGGTGCCAGGTCTTGGCCTACAGAAGCTAAGATATCTGGTTTCCCATTACTCACTTAATCTTGAATTTCTCTATCTGAGGTCCTCATATAATTGTATTATTTGTGTTACAATTGTGATACTTTTGCTACTGAGTTTTTTCCAATAGATGTAACAGTCCAGCATTAAAGCATCACCTGAACAAAAGGTTAAGGGAAGGTGGTCATTTTGAATTTGTATCTGAACTGAGATGGTTGTGAGGCCCAAACTGCTCTAAAAGTATTCAGTGCTTGTCTAGTATATTAGTCAAAGTTCTATAGACTACCAAACTAATAGAATAAATTTCGCTTTATTAAAGGGTATTGTTTAGAATGACTTAGGGCTGTGATGGTCTGGCTAATTCAACAATAACTAGCTATAAAGGCCAAGTGCAAGGATCAAGTAGTTTCTCAGTCCACAAGGATTGATGTCTCAGCTTAAGTTTAGAATAAGGTGGAATTCCAAATAGGGTGGCCCTAATGTCAGTGAAGGAATGGACTTGCCATCAATGTGAGAGCAAGCAGCTAAACAGCAAACACCTTCTGTTGTAGTAATTATTTTAAAAAAGTGTCCACTGGTTAAGCCAACTGGCTAAGCTGCAGCATCTCAGTCTAGCTCAGTCGCCATGTTACATGGCCAGCTAAAAACGGTCAGCCAGAAACACCAGCCCTGCCACCCATGAGATACCAGTTTGGGAGGTGGCTCTACATTCTTCCACTCTGTCTCCACAAGGCATGGCATTGCCCAGAGCATCCCATCAACCAGGCAGGCTCCATAAAGATGAGACTATAATGCTTAGAATATCCAAAGGCTTATATATTTGGTAATTATCAACAACAAGATGCCCTTATGATCAAAGGTGTAACCCAATACCCAACCTAGATATACCAACTACCTTTAGTGCTACAGATAAGGGAACATCAGCCTCCATATCCCCCCCCATTCTCTGTCTCACCCTTAGCTCCTTCTCTTCCTTCTTCTCCTCCTCCCTTTACTCCTCCTCTTCCTCTCCTTACTCTTCCCACGTTAGCTTCTCCCACAACCTTCTCCTCCCTTGCCATTATATAGACTTGCAGTACAAGTCATGGATCAGATAAAATCTGGGGCTTTGCACCTCAAACATCTGGATTAAAGCTGTGTCTTTCACTATCAAGACTCAGATTAAAGTCACTTTTGGGATTTTATTTAATTCCAGATGTAATAGAGTTAACAATCAAGAAAGCAGTCTCAACTCTACCCCTTAACAACTTCACACAATCATATCTTCTTATGTCTTGGTTATTTCCAAATTGAAAAAAAAACATGTCATAATAATGTTTAAATGTTAAAATTTCAGCAAAAAGAAAAACCATTATATATTGGACCAGGTAATAATTATGCATAAGATGATTGAACTACTCCTTGTACAAGTACAGACACATAAAAGATTATAACACATCGTGGGAACATTTTTCAGTGTAGCAACTTTAAGTGTGATAACCATTGATATTCTCTTAATTTCCTGAAATTGAGAAAAGAAATCACAACTGTCTGTAGAAATACAGCATTAACAAAATATGACAGGAATACTCACATCACTTATAATCCTCATTTCTGCAATTAGTCATGTGGCCTTTGTTTATATTTATAATGACCTTCCCCGACTACCCATGCTGTATTTTCCCCAACCTTGGTAATAACCTCAGCAGATCTGGTACTTTTCCTGGAGGAGTGATTCATACCTTCATTTTTGATGGGTCTGTGCCCTTTGTCATCCTGTCTGGGTAAGGCTGTTATAGGTTCTCATTGCTTTTAATTACAAGACATTGAATCATCAAGAGATACCATAAAACACTAGTTCTCAACGTGTGGGTCACACTCCCTGTGGGAATCTGAGAATCTTTTCTCAAGTGTTGCCTGTGACCAACTGCAAATCAAATATTCATATTACAGTTCATCACAGTTGCAACATTACAATTAGGAAGCAGCAATATAATTCATTTTATGCTTTGTGTGTCTCCATAATATGAGGAACTGTATTCAAGGGTCCCAGCATCAGGAAGGTTGAGAACCACCACAGGAGATTCTGCAGTCTAGACATAAGCCTTTGTAACTCCATTTGGAGAAGCAATTTCACTTCCCCATGGTGATTAGTCAGCCCTTTTAACACTGTTATTGCTTTCTTATCTTGTTGGGTTAAGGGCCTCAGATGCCCCAATTGACCACTGGGAAGACTGAAGGTTTGCTATAGTTCCTGGAAGGAGAGCTCACTTCTCTATAACTAATACTTGCAGGCCAACAGAACTTTAGATCAGAGCAATAGGAAGCAATTTTTTCCTACTGGGCCACTAAGGGTGGTAGCTTTGGTGTGGGTCTTCTTTATTCTTGGGTGGTTGTTAGCCACCAAACAGTGAGGACAAATGGAACAGCCATGGCAATCTGGCTTGAGATGGCTGTGAATATTATAAAATTAACTCCTGAGACCAGCACAGTGAGTCAAATCTACTTTATTGTTCCAGAAATAAGATGTATGAGGGCTTTTATGGCTACAGGTGGAGAGGATTAATTGGTCACAATAGTATACATAATTATCATGTGGGCAGGGAAGCCAGAATGGAACTTGTGTGCTGAGTTTAAGTAGCTCCACACAGGGACGTTCTTTTGATAAGGTCTGTTGAAGTGAATATTTAAAAAGTGGCCACTGGTCAGGCCGACTGTCTAGGATGTAGTGGCTCTACCTAGTTCAGCCACCCTGTTCCATGGCCAGAGGCCACGTGCACACTGCAGATAGAAATGGCCATCCAGAGACACCAGCCCTACCACGACGAGATGCCAGAGTTGGAGATGTCTCTGCCAATCTTCCATGCTGTCTTTGCAAGACTGGGCAGTGTGCAGACCATCTGGCCATTCATGTGGGCCTGGTAAGAAAATGAGACTAATGCTTAAGATTAACCAAAGGCTTTAGTAATACTCAATAACAATTTGCCCAAAGAGAGTTGTTTCCCAATTACCTTACCTAAATAAAATTTGTTACCCATGACTGCTCTCCATACCCTCATGGCTCTCCATGGTTCCTACATCTCCACCCTCCATAGTGCCTCTTCTTTCTTTTCCTCTTCTTCCTTTCCTCTCCCTCTTCCTCTCCCTCTTCACTCACCTTAGCTCCTCCTACAAAGACTGCCACCTATGTTCAGGGACATTGTCTACAAAAAATGAGGCAGAAAATTTAAGCCCTTCTAATAAAGGGAGTCCTCCATTTTGAGCTGAGTTCCACTCAGATTTGGGGGACTGCAACTTTCACACATGTTTCCAACAACCTTGATTTTTTAAACCATCAATCTTGGCTATGAGGGAAACTGTACCAAATACTGGAAGCTGATTCAAAATACATACAGCCTAGGACCCTGCCCAGCTCTCTAGGTGGCTGTCCCATAACTGGCTGTGTAAAGGGGCCTTCTAAAGGTCATTCTATTTTACTATCAGTTAAGCATTTTTATGGTAACAAGGACTATGATATTAATGGTAATTAATACCATTAGAATCCATGATCATTGGCCCACTGTCTCACTTCTCTACTGTGAAATGAGTTCCTTGGTCAAAAGCAATACTGTGTGGAATGTGATTGTAGTGAATGAGACACTCAGTGTGTCCATGGATCATGGATTTGGCAGAAGCAATATGTGCATGAAAGACAAAATCATAAGCAGAATATGTATCTATTCCAGGAAGAAGAAAGCTGTGTCCTTTGCCCAAGAGCAATGATACAATGTAGTCAACCTGCCACCAAGTCACTGGTTGGGCAACCCAGGATATAGTTCCATATCTAGGGCTCAGTGTTGGTCTCTACTGCTGGTAGATCCGGCACTCACCAGCAGATGTGGCCATGTCAGGCTTGGTGAGAGGACAACACTACTGTTGTATCCATGTATAAACCCCACTGCGTCCACCATGGCCACTATGTTCATGGTCCCATTGGAAAATGACAGATACAGCTGAGGACACAGCTGACTTCCCACAGAATAGATCACCCTAACTACTTGGTTACTGAGTGTATACTAAGCTGAACTTACCTTTTGATCAGCATTTACATGGAACATAAGTATCTTTACATCCTTTGACCATTGTGAGAGATCTATCCACATACTTCTTCCTTTTATGTCTTTCTCAACAATATTCTAATTGTTTTGTCTCCAAGTCTCTGACAGTTAAGCCACGCCACTGTTTATAGCTGATGAATCAGTGAATAATCACACATTTCTAAACATGACTACTGCATGTTTGGAACTCAGGTACCTAGCATAAGTTTCACTGAACTGTGGTGATTCACCTTTACTGGTGTCTTTCAGGATTGTCCCAGAAACATGTTTTCATGCTGCAGTTGTTCACTTTTGGATGGGGCCTGCATAACAGGCAGAACCCTGAGTAAAGCAGGGCCTAGTTATTTCTTCCTCAGTCACTTGATGATAGGGCCTGTACCAGGAAGTCCTAGGTGCATGTATAATACCAGGGGCATTGTACAGGAATAGAAACTGTGAGGAGCGTGTGCGCATGAGCTCTGCTTCTTGGCAGTTTGCACACCGTGCGTTTTCCCTAACTGAGCCACAATGTGCAGAGTCACTGCTACACAGGATCTGGCTGTTTCAGGTGCACCAATGAGGCATGCCCACATGGCAGGTGCTGATTGGGACAGGCAGGGGTATAAAAAGGGTGACCATTAAGAGAGTTAACAGAAGTGCCTCCCCACCTGAGAGATAACACAAGAGTCTCCCGAGAAAGATAGGAGAGTAGGACCATCCAGAGAGATAACAGAAGACCACCCAGTGAGATAAGAGTAGGGCATCCAGAGAGATAGGAGTAGGCATCCAGAGAGAGGAGAGGACAGAAGGGCATCCAGAGAAAGAATGATAAGAGAAGGGCTTCCATAGAGAGAGGATAATAAAGGATTCTGAATAAAACTGTGTTGAGAAGAACTCCGAGTTGCGTCATTCCTGTCTGCTGGTCAGAAAGAGAAGCTACAAGAAACTACAAGCTTATGGGGAACTCAGGTACCTAGCATAAGTTTCCAAGTTCACCCCCAACAAAACCCAAGCCTAGGTTCACTCTCTAGGCTAATCCCAAACAAGACTAGAGTTTCCAAGTTACACCTTCAACAATACCAGGATCTCCAGTTTATTCCCCTAACAAACCTGCAACTCCAGTTACAAGACCATGCCTAACAACCACTAATGCAGAGAGTAGGTGAAGTTAAGTTTATGAGGTGACTCCCAGCACCAGCCAATTATGTTAAAGGCCACAGAAGATTTTCAATTAGATGCTTGCACACATACTCCCCACTTGCTGCTTACAATAAAGCCTTTTCCCACAGACATTTGGGGCTCCACCACCACCAAAACAGTCTTGGCTGATGCTGGTGCATTGTGGATAAGGACAAGTTAGCTCAAATAGAATAAAAACCCTGTTGTGAGTTGCATCAGATCAGCTCCTGTGTGTGTCTTTTTGTGGATCACTAACATTTCCCTGGCACAACATGTTCAATTTCTACTAAGATGGAATAGCAGGCCAAGATATTTCTTTTTAATAGAAAATAGTTGGATAGAGTTAATGGTAGAGCCTTGCTCTAATATTCATAATCTATTACTCACAATAATCACCTGCCAAAGGCTCCAAACAACATTCCTATCTAACCATGAAACTGATAGAACAGCCTGCACAGCAGCCTGGTCCTGTTATAGAACCTTCTCCTGGTTTTTGGCCCCAACAGAAAGCTAGCAGCTTTCTGAGATACTTGGTATATTGGCTGGTGAAACACACCCAATGAGGAGTGTGCTGTCTCCAGAATACTAATCGGTCAGTAAATGTTGTGCTTCTCTCTTTCCAGTGGGATTGGCCAGGTGCAATGACTTATCTTTGACCTTAGAATTAATATCTCTGAATACCCTATGGCACTAGATTCCTACACAGTTCACTAAATTAGAAGATTACTAAATTTTGGTTGGATTTATTTTCTGTCCTCTGGTGCCCTTATGGGTTTGCAATGAGTCCAAGTTGGTCGACACCTCATGTGCCCTAGATCAGTTCTACATAATGTGCACTTTAGAGCACTACTATATTTTATGGAAGACACAGATGATCAAGTCCCTTCTAACTAAGTTAGTGACACAGAAAATGATGAAATAGAAAACCCAACGGCTGAAGTAAACTTTTTTCCCCATACAGAGAATTATTTTAATAGTTTATTGTTGATTTTACTTGTTTTCCCAATGCTGTTATACATATATATTGTATTAATAATATTGTATTCATATATTAATATGAAAATATTAATTACAAAGGTATATGTATATACGAATGGATGCATATAACATATTTTTACATCTTTGGATAAACATATTTGAGGTGGAAGTGATACTGGGTTTAATTTAGCTTAGGCTAGCATCAAATTCATTACATAGCTGAGCTATGTCTTGGCCGTATGATCATCTAGCCTTGTCTGTTGGGTTCTGAGATTTTAGGCATGGGTACCACAGGGAGCAGCCCCTTGTATTTCAGCTTCAACATCTAATAATGGTTGCTGGAACAATCCCTTCCTTTCATCTTTTTGAAGAAAAGGTGTCTGAAAGCACAATGTGACATTTTCCAGAAAGAACCAGAGCCAGGACTACTGAGTATCCTCTATCATCTTACTTTCCATTCCATCTCAATCACTGGACACAAACCATAATAACAGCCATTTTGTTGTGATGAAAATTATTTGGGAGTTTCTTAACCCACTTAAATCATAGAGTTACCATATAAAAGACACAAAAGACTTTGTATTTACAATAAGCAGTAAAGCAACAGAGTTGGGCAAATATCAACCCTCTATTCCTATTTTGTCTATTTCCATGTTAATATCTGTGAGATACCTCATGCCGTGTTCTCCCTAGGCTGCTCATACTCCCAGGCCAGACCTACTGGCCATGCACTCACAGTCCACCTTCCCCATGGTGCCTTCTTCCTTCTCCCTCCTCTCTCTCCTTCATGGTCTCTTCTCCAGACACTAAGTCTGGGACCTGAAGCACCATCTACCTTTCTTCTCTCCAGCTTTAGGCTTTAGGTATCTTTATTAAGCAATCATAGAACGCAGGAAAGAAATATAGAAATGATGAAATTATGGTCCCAAATATTATTGTACAAAGTTGAACTAGGCTTTATGGCCATATGTTTAGAGTCTACGATCCTGTATTAGAGCACATCAAATATTATTTTTACTTTTTGTCTCAGGCAAAACATTTTAAACATAGAAAATAATAGTCTTTTTAAACAGGGCATGTAGGTTGACCTAGTGTAACGAGTGTAAACTGATTTAACATAAATTCAGTCTTTTTATTAAGATTATTTTGTTGTTGTTGTTGTTGACAGGGTTTCTCTGTGTAGCCTTGGCTGTCCTGGAACTCACTCTGTAAACCAGGCTGGCCTTGAACTCAGAAATCCACCTGCCTCTGCCTCCTAAATGCTGGGATTAAAGGTGTGTGCCAACACTGCCCAGCCTTTATCCAGACTCTTGATTGCCTAGTGTACAGACACAAGAAATTACCAATCAGGATATTTATTGATCATCTAAAATTAATTACCTCACAACTCCTTGCTAATATCAACCACTGTCAATTCAGGGAAGCTTTTGCCCTCTTTTTCCATCCATTTTTGTGCTGTGAGTAACTCTGCTTCAAAGTTGGTCATAGGACTTGATTCTTAAACAGGCCTCTTTGTATTTTAAGACGCAACAAAACCAGAGAGGTTAGAAGAAACTCACTCAGTGTTTTATTTTTGTTTTGCACTGACCAGTCAAGGACCAGTCAGGAAGAGTTGCAAGACACTCTTTTCAGCACTGAGCAGCAGAGAAAGGATTGGGTGCTCAAAACAATTCTCAATCACATACAAAGAGGCAAGCCTCAACTACAGGCAACATTCCTATGAACAAAAATAAATAATCAGCAGAAGTTGAAATAAATGGAAAAAATTCTTAATGACTTGAAATTGAAGGGGAATGAAAACAAGAGAATATAGCAGTGTTGTGTTTGAAATCAATAATTAACTTTTAAAACAAATAAACATATAATGAATTAGGTAGTCTTCTTTCTGTTTCTATTTTGTGGAAAAGTGTAAGCTGAATAGGCCTGAGGACCTACAAAGTTACAAAGTACAGAAACTTCCCCAACGGCCAAGGTCAGGAGCAGCACTCAGCTTACAGCTGGGCTTGCTCACTGCCCTGTGAAAACTGAAAGAAGGGTCTTCTGAAAATTCAACAGTGAAACAAAAGTTATTGTAGCCAGACCAGTAGGTCATTTAAATTAAAAAGTTAAAAAAATAAATAAAAAAAAGTGAATAGACACAGATAAATAGATGTAAAAGGTTTTAAGGTTTTGAGGAGTAAATTGCAGGCTGTTCTGAGTCAAGAGAGCCAAACAGATAAATAGAAAGGTTATAGTAATGAATTGTAAGGAGGGACTGGTGATCCTAGAACATAACTGCCTGTGAGGTAGTTTTCGGGTAGAAACAGTGAATTGAGGGCTCCAGACCAGATAATTTTTTAATATAAAAAAAGAAACATATTTTGATACTTAAAGATGACAAAAACAATGGATATCTTTTGGGCTTTATATGATGATATTTCAAATGGTTTGACAGAAATCAGCTTAGGGAACACTTTATTATTTATCAGTATTATTATATTTACTTTTTTGATATTCTATGTCTTTTTAAAAGACAGAGCTCTAGATAAAAACTTCTTTGCCTTAGAAAAGATGATCAAACAGAGCATGCAACAGCTCACAGATCAGATGGAGAAACAGATAGAAAATAATGAGGAATGGAAACAATTACAATATAAAGAAATATATGAAGCATGTATACAAAGCTTAAGGGAGTTGGGAAGTTGGCAGTTGGTGGAAGCAGAGGGCAGTTGGTGGAGAGAGAGAAGATGAAGAAGACCTTGACCAAGGAAACCACAAGTTGTTAAGAGCTCTCTTAGCCGGGGATAGTGTAATTTAATGGCGAATCTGCCCAATCTAGGCATGCAGTGTTCATTTGATATTTATTGACTTGTGTCTTTATTCTAAGGACTCCCTATGGGCAGGAGATTTACCGCAACAGAAAAGTCCAAGGTGTATTAGTCTTAGCTCTTCTTTGAAGGTCTGGTAGAATTCTGCATTAATACTACCTATCCCTTGCCTTCTCTTGGAAAGGAGGTTTATAATGCCTGCTTTGATTTCCTAAGGAGTTATACTACAGTTTGGATAATTTACCTGATCTTGATTTAATTTTGGTTTATGGTATCTGTCTAGATATTTATCCATTTCTCTAAATACATATTTTATCTAGATTCTACAGTTTGTAGAAAGAACTAATGATTTTCAAAATTTTCTCAGTTTCTCTTGTTATGTCTCCCTTTTCATTTCTGATTTTGTTAATTTGGATACTGTCTCTGTGCCCTCTGGTTAGTCTGGCTAAGGATTTTTCTATGTTGTTGATTTTGTCAAAGAACCAGCTCTTGGTTTTATTAAGTCTCTGTACTGTCCTCTTTGTTTCTAATGGTTGATTTCTAGCGAGTTTGATTATTTCATGCTGTCTATGTCTCTTAGGTATGTTTGCTTCTTTTTGTTCTATAGCTTTCTGGTATGCTGTTAAGTTGCTTGTGTAGGATCTCTCTGGTATGTTTATGAGGGCACTTAGTGCTAAGAATTTTTGTCTTACTACTGCTTTTATTGTGGCTTAAAAGTTTGGGTATGCTGTGTCTTCATTCTCATTAAATTCTAAAAAGTCTTTTATTTCTTTGTTTCTTCCCTGAACAAGTTATCATTGTGAAGAAAGTTGTTCAGTATGTGGCTTTCTGATGTTTTTATAATTATTGAAGTCCAGATTAGTTTGTAGTGATTTCATAGGATGCATGAGAATATTTCATTATTCTTGTATCTGTTGAGCCTTGATTTGTGACAGATTATATGATCCACTTTGGAGAAGATACCATGAGGTGCTGGGAAAAAATATATTAGTTTGGCTAAATATTTATCTATCTTGTTGATTCTATCTATGTATCTATCGATCTATCTATCTATCTATCTATCTATCTATCTATCTATCTGTAAATATATATGTATTATTGTAGGTTGCAATGTTCCATATGGAAGAATCAGAAGAAGGACTTAAGGAGGTGAAGAGGATGGCAACCCCATAGGAAAAATAACAGTGTCAACTAACCTGGATACTTCAGGGCTTCCAGAATTTAAGTAAAAAACCAAGAAGCATATAGGGGATGGTTCATGGCCCCAGGCATGTGTGTAGCAGAGGACTCCCTTTTCTGCTCAAAATGGGAGTGGATACACTTAACCAAGTAGAAACTTGATGCCCCAGGGAAAAGGGAAGCTGGTGGAGGTGAGGTCCTGGTGGGTGGGTGGGCGGGTGGGAGAGAAACCTCTCAGAGGCAGCAGGGAGAAAAATGGGAAGAAGACCTCAGGGAAGACAGACCAGGAAAGGAGACAATTTGGAATGTAAAAAAAAATTAAATTTAAATACAAAAGGAAAAAATAAACATAATTAAAAAATATACATCTACATTGAATTTGAAAAAGAGCAGATGTTTTTTTGTCAGAAAATGTGGTATTAATACAGTACTCTTTGACCTGGCTGTTATGTCCAATGTTAGCTTCTGTGATTTGTAACATGACACACACAGCTACAGCCAATGGACTGTGTCTCAATCATCTGGCCAGACTTAACTCTTAACGTGCATTGGACATATCTCTAAAGTGGGAAATTCAATATTCCTAGGATTATGCTAATGTTCCCAAATTATATACATATTAATCTAGTTCATCTTCATTAACCTGACATAAATAAATACATGTTGGCAAATTAGAAAACTATTACTCTGTCACCATCAGGTCTTTTTTTGGTAATGGTGACTCCAGGGTTAGTGATTGGAAGTGATGTTATTAAATCCATCATCTCAACAAAGTAACTTATTTAAAAAGTGCTTCCTTTCCTTCCTGTCCAATTTAAGGAGAAAAAACAACCATGCCGTTAATGAAACATTGGGTTAAATATAAGCTGAATACTTACGGAATCTGTCATGGAGCCTATGGTGGGTTCCACCATAAATTTCACTGAGTGAACACAAACTACTGTATATAAAGTACATTGACATAAAATGGACCTTTTCACTCCCAGAAGTTACAGCCACATTCCATTCCCTGATGTTGGTACTTGATTCTGTAATAAGGACTAACATTTATCACCCTCTGGTGAATGAGCGTGAGACCATTTATATTGCCAAAGAAAGTCTTAAATATTCTAACATAGCTGAAGTAAAAGAAAAGGGCTTTGAAACCAACTGTATGAAGATGATAGAGACGCTTAAAGTGGAAATGACTAAATCACTTAAAGAAATACAGGAAACACAAACAATTGGAGGAAATCAATAAATACCTCAAAGACAGCCAGGAAAACACAAACAGAAAAGTGGAGGAAACCAACAAATCTTATAAATAAAGCCAGGAAAAACAAACAAAGAGTAAAAGGAAACAAAACTGTTTAATACCTAAAAGTGGAAATAGAAACAATAACAAAAGCACAAACTGAGGGCATGATAAAAACAAAACTTTAGGACTGCAAAAAGAAACTGCTGAGGCAAAATTCATAAACAGAATACAGAGATGGAAGACAAATCTCAAGCATTGAAGATACAATAGAAGTGATGGAAATATCACACAAAAAAATGTTAAATCTAAGCCTTCCTGACATAAAATATCTAAAAAATCTAAAGCATTGTGAAAGGATAAAACATAAATATACTAGGGCTAGAGGAAGAATATTAGATCAAATTCTCAGAAAATATTGATAACAAAATCTTAGAAGAAAAATTTTCTAACATAAGGAGGGAGGTGTCTATCACAATAAAAAAATCATCAAGACACCAAAGAGAATGGACCCTAAAATGAAGTCTCCTGTATAATAATCAGAACATCCAGTACAAGAAAAGAATACTAAAAGCTGCAAAGATCAAAAGCCAAGAAACATATCAATGAGGATCTATTAAAACTGCAGATGACTGGAGTCTGTAAACATCAGATGGCCTTAGACATATATGCTGCAGAAACTATAGATGCCCAGATTATTATATGTAGTAAAAGCTGGGCGAGCAGTGGTGGCGCATGCTTTGATTCAAACACTTGGGAGGCAGAGGCAGGCAAGGATTTCTGAGTTAGAGGCCAGCCTGGTCTACAGAGTGAGTTCCAGGACAACCAGGGCTACACAGAAAAACCCTGTCTCCAAAAACCGAAGAAAAAAAAAAAACTTAATCACTATTAATGGAAAAAATCAGATAGTCCATGCTAAAGTCAAATTTAAACAATATGTATATACACATACAAACTTACACAAAGTTATATACAAAGAGTCCAACTCAAGGAAGTTAACAATACACATAAAAACACAGGTAGTAAATAACCTTGTATTATCTGCAAAAGAAAAGAAAGCACACAAATACCCCAACACCAGCACCAGCAGCAACACCAATAAAATACAGGGAGTTAACAATCACTGTTCATTGACTCTCTCAGTATCAATGACCTCAGTTCACCAACAAAAAGATGAAGGCTAACAGAATAGATACTAATAAAATCTATCCTTCAATTGCAGACAAGAAATGTAGCTCAACATTGAGAATAGCATTAACTCAAGGTAAAGAAATGTAAAAAGATATTCCAAGCAAGTGGATTAAAGGAGCAAACTGGTGTAGTCATTTTGAAATGTAGCAAAATAGATATTAAACAAAATTAATAAAAAGGACTGGAGAAAAACACTACGAATTTCTTAAAGGAAAAAAAGTCACCAAAATGACATTTCAACTTTTAACATCTATGCCTTAAACACATGGTCAGCAACCTTCATAAAGCAAAGTGTTTTAAAGCTAATATCACATAACACGCATTCACTTATATTCCATGATTTCAATATCTCATTCTCACCAGTAGACAAATTCTCCAGACCAATAAAAAATTGAGAAATATTCCAGCTAACTGACAACATGAACATGAGTCCAGCTGACACTTAGAGAACATTCTACTGAAATACAGGAGAATATGCCGTCTGCTCAGCACCTCATGAAACTTACTTGTAAACTGAACACATATTCACACACACTTCCAACCTCAATACATACAAGAAAATTGAAATAACACCAGGTATCCTATCAGACCACCATGGATTACAGCTGGATATCAACAAAACCAGAAAGAACACAAAGCTTACAAACTCATGGAAGCTGAACACCTCACTACTGAATGAAAAATAGCTTAAGACAAACATAGAGGAAGACATTAGAGACTTTCTAGAATTCAATACAAATGAACATAAAACATGCACAATTTTACAGAATACAAAGAAAATGAAACTGGTTCTAAGATAAAGGTTCATAGCACAAAATGCGTACATGAAAAATCTGGAGAGCTCTCATACTGGCAATTCAATAGCATGCTTTAAATTCTAGAACAGAAACAAGTGAGCAATGAAAAAAAGGATTAGAGATCAGTAAATTATCAAGTTTGGGGCTGAAATCAACAAAATAGCAAGAGGAGAATGCAAAGAATTAATGAAACAATGAGTTGCTCCTTTGAGCCTTTTATTAGATAAGATAGTTAAACCCTTATTAAAGATGGAGAATATACAAATTAATGAAATCTAAAATGAAAATGGGGACAAAATAATAGACAATGAAGAAATCTAAAGAATGGTAATGACATAGTTTTAAAAAGCCTCAACTCCATCTAACTGGAATTACTAAAAATAATGGAAAATGTCCTCAATAGGTTCCTCTTACCAAAGTTAAATCAAACTAAGGGGAAACAACTCAAACTGCCTAAACATCTAGAAAAATAAAAGTCATTACAAGTCTGCCACCAAAAAGAGCCCAGGGCCATGAATTTTAGGGTAGAATCCCACCAGACTTACAAAGAGGAGTTCATGAGAATACTCCTCAAAGTATTCAACAATATAGAAAAAGAAGAAACCTTAGCCAATTTGGTTTGTGAACCCATGGTTACTCAAATACACAGTCGATGTAAAGACTCAGTAACAAACAAGAATTATAGACCAATTTTTCCTTATAACCAAATTTAATGTTAATTTAATAAAACAGAAAAAATAAAATAGAAACCACATCAAAAGATCATTCACCATGATCAATGAGGTAGGCTTCGTTAAAGAGGTGCAGGGATGATTCAACATAATGTGATTAAAGTGTAAGAAAAAAAGTTGTAACCTCTTAGATGATGAAAAATTCTCTGACAATATTTAACCCCACTATATGATATAGTTCTTGGAGTGATTAAGGAAACAAGGAACATATCTAAACATAATAATGTTGCTTTACTGCAAACCTATAGCTGTCATTAATTTATGGAGAGAAATTCTAATTGATTCCACTAATTCACAAAGAAGAGAAGGTGATCCATTCTCTCCATATCTATTCAAAATACTATCTAAAATTTTAATGTTAACTAGTCCTATATTGAAATTACAATTTAATGTTAACTAGTTGTTTACTGCAATTTGCAATGTAATGTTAACTAGTCCTATATTGCAATTTACAATTTAATACTAACTAGCCCTGTATGCAACATACAGTTTAATGTTAACTAATCCTATATTCCAAGTCCTATATTGCAATTTACAATTTAATGTTAAATAAGTTAACATTCAATTATAAATTTAAAGAGGAAGTAAAATTATCTTTATCTGCAGATGATACTATAGTAAGCACAAGTGAACTAAAACTTCCCAAAGGCAATTCCCAGAGTTGATAAACACTTTCAGCAAAGTTGTTGGATACACGATTAACTAAAAAAGAAAAAGAAAAACCAGTGGCCTTTGTATGTACAAATGAGTTTACCAGTGTAAGCGAAATAGAGAGACATCATAAAGTTTGAACTGATGGTTGATGCCTGTTGAATTTTGTTTCTACATAATGAATAACCTTGAGTAACTCAATGTGTGTTGGGTAAGATCATACAAATTATTTGTAGTCACAGATTACTTTTGATATTATTGAAGGTGCTCAAAGACTATTGTAATATACAAAGACTTTAATAGATTGATTACTTACTAAGGAGTTTAGTCTTCTATAAAGATACCAGAAAGTACAAGACTTTAACACATTGGCCAGGTTTATGGGGTTTCTCGCATTATGACTTTTTCTCATGGTTTCTGGGATGACTGCCACATGCAAAGGCTTTACCATATTGCTTATTCATAGCGTTTCTCCCCAGGATGTGTTCTTCTATGTTCATAGATGTCTGTGTTGTGAAAAGGTTTTATCTCATTGATTACATTTGTATGATATGTCTTCAATGTGTTCTGCTGTGTATTCGAAGATGACTGTGATATCTAAATGGGAATAAGCAAAAGAAACTTGCCCTAAGGACTGACTTTTGGTTACCAACCTCGACTTAATCTTGAACTGAGACTAAGTTCAAGTCCCAGGTCATGGGGGACCTGTGTACTTAACAATGTCTGACCAGCTTTCATCACTCATGTTTTGTTACCTAAAACATAACAACTGTTCGTAACCATGATTTTTGTTATTCATGTTTTATTTCTCAAACTTTAATGCATGTTTCTATTCACAAAAGAACAAATGGCTGTAATAATGTAGAACATACAACCTAAATTCTGTATCCTTTGACATAGAGTAGAACAAATGCTCGGCTGTCCTTGAACTTGCTCTGTAGATGAACCTTGAACTCAGAGATCTGCATGGCTCTGTCTCCTGAATGTTGAGTAACACATGTGTAACACTTTGCCCATACCTAAGCTTTTTATTACCTAAAACTTGTTCTGTACCAGGATGACTTGAATCAGAGATCTGCTTGATGTTCATCTCCTGGGATTTAAGGTGCATACCACCATGCCTGGACCTAAGTATATCCCTATCCTTTTAGATTTTAAACTGAAACCCAGTATAGTAATCACAATCTGTCCATTGTCAATTAGACAAATACTTGTATCTCCTTATGTCCACATAAAAACAATATCCAGTTAATAATAATGCCTAACATAATACAGTTCTCATCCATACAACTTCACACTCATATGTTTAGGTGGATGGTATGTTATCATGTCAACATTTCTTTAATAACACTGTGTATCTTTGATCACAAGATATACCTTCTTTCAACTTCCTGGTGAGATTTTCTCTTTGAAACTAACATTTATATTTTTCTTTTCTAAGATTACTAAGCATGATCAAAACAATCACCATGAGAGTAAATAGAGGCTAAAGGCTGTACTTGGTTTCCTGAGACTTCCGTTATCAATGCAATTAACCAAATAAACCTCTTTACCTTCAGACAAGGCTAAAAGGCGGCAACATTCTTCAACAAAGCATTATAAAAACTATATACAAAGTTGAAATTACCCTTAGAATATATGTGTTCTACTAGCATGGCCCATGAAGTTCCACTTAATGCATGTACAAACCCAAAGTCTAAAAATCCACATTGCTTCCAACAAAAGCATGGTCAGGCCTACCAATAAGAATACTTAAGGTGGGGTACCAACTTCTGTCTTAGATAGAATTTTTGTTGCTAAGAAGAGACACTGTGACAAAGGCAACTGTTTTAAAGGCAAGTAGTTAACTGGGTCTGTCTTACACTTTCAAGTGTTTAGTTCATGACTAACATAGCAGGAAGAATGTCAGCATGCAGGCAGCCATGATGCTGGAGAAGGAGCTGAGAGTTTTGCATTTTCATGAGAAAGCAGTCAGTAAGAGACTGTCATCCAGCAAAATAATAGCAGAGACTGTTTTGTACTGGCCAGAGCTCCAAAGACCACCACCATAGGAATTTACTTCTTTCAAAACAGTAATATCTAACTAGGCCAAACATACTAACATTGCCACTTCTTAGGGACAAGCAAAAAACATGGACACACACTGTTTCCTGGCTTGCTCTCTTGCTTGCTCACTATCTCATGCTCAGCCTGCTCGCTCATCCAGCCCAGGACCACTTGCTTAGAAATATTGCCACCCTCAGTGGAAGAGGCTTCCTAATCAATCATCAACACTATCTCACACAGACATAGCAACCAGCCATTTTGATGAGGGCATGTCCTCGATTGAGGTTCCTTCAGATGACCGTAGCTCTGAAATGCTGAGAACTGAAAACAACTATGACACAGACACAATAATAAATGAGGAAGTTGTACAACACAAAACCAATGATTTAACCATATCAATTACAGGAAACTCTGACAACACAAGAGGGAGTTGGAGTTGTGGCTGAGCAAGGACAAAATAGGGAGGGCACCTGGCTCAGAGCAGGGAAGGATTCACTGGAATGGGGATCTCAGAGGCTGAGCTGACCTGGGATGAGCATCTTTAACACTGGGTTCTCAGGCCAGTACTACCAAACAGGAGGATAAAACAGCTGAAAGGTGGACAGAAAAGCAGATTATACCACACAACTGGAAATGGCCACCAACAAAAGATAAGACCTTTTTTCCAAAAAAATATGCTAAATTTGTGAGAATCGATGAAGAACAACATTACATCTTATGATAGCTCCAAGGTCAAAACTACAGAGTCACAGATGAACTGGGCAGAGGGTAGTTCAGGAGATGAGAAATGAGGTCTTTGTCTTTCTACCCTGTAAAACGAGGTAGGCAGAGCCTGATTTTGCCCTGGGTGGTGTCTCAAAGAGCTCTCTGTCATGGACTAGTCAATGGGACTAGGTTGTTAAGAAGGATTTAACTGAAGGTGTGGGGCTAGTAAATAAATCCATTAGGATGGAGTCGGCCTCATTTCCTCAGTAACAGAATAATAAAGTGCCACACACATAGCAGACAGCCACTAGGGGACGGTAAAGGCTACCCAGCACATTCCTTCATTTGAACAGAGGAGAAAATGAAGACCGGATGGCAGCTGTGAGCCCTGTAGCAGGGTTCCAAGTCTGCTCTAACCTTCCCAGGAATTAAGACCAGAGAAACACCGTCCACTATACCAGGCTCTGAAACATCTTCCAAGCCCTTTGTGGCTTCAACTCTCCAGGGCATCCACTATACTGTGCTTCTACAGTCACTTTAGTCATCTCGCTCTGCAAATACTCAAGAAAAATCTAAAATCCAAGGCACACAGACACAAATATGACAGATAAGCCACTGACACAAAGAACAGCAATGACACATCTTAACAGGTAGCCTTTCAACTCTTCAGTTGGGATTCCTGAGGGTTCCAGGGTTCCACTCCATGCACCAAGATGTTGTGTCAAAGTCACTGGGACCCCAGAGACCACCAAGAACCTATTGCAATTCAAATACACAAATGTCTGTACTATGAGCTCAGGCACAAGGACTCTCACCAGTCAATCTCACATCAGGTCCAAACTGAGAGACCGAGTCTAGGGGTGCTGAGTATTTATTGTAGTTAGAGCAAGATTGGGGCATTAACATACAGGTAAGCAACTTAATATTTTTTAGAAATTGTATTTCTGGCATAATTGGCAAGAACAAATCAAGGGGACAAAACCATCTGACAACTATTATGGGTAGGATAACAATTTATTTTTACTCTTTAATGTTAATTAGTTATCTATATGTTGCTAAACCCTGCTGTTGTACCATGACTGGCTGTTGATAAGAGGGTTTTGTCATAGGATGTCTGCTCATGTGGACTTTGTGCAATCTCAAAAACAGAGTTGGATGGACTTCATAAACTCATCTTTTTGACTAAGCCCCTTATTATCAAAAGATACTACTGTTTATCTGCCAGCCATGCCTGACAGTAGAACAGGTACTTTATCCAAAGGCCTACCTCACTGTCTGTTACTGCAAACCCTAATATCAGTTGCCCTTACAACTAGAAGCGAATACCAGTGGCCCTTACCATTGGAAAAGAATATTAGTGGAAATTACCTCTCCCCCTGTGTATGCCTCCTGAAGATACTGCAGCAATCCCCACTTGCCATTTCTTTCCTGCCTCATCCCTGTAACATATCCTCCACTTGGGCAGACAGTTCCTGTTCACCCACATGCCATGCCTGAAAGGACACAAGGTAACTTTTCCATAGATCTACCACACTGTCTGTTATCTCAAAAGCAATTTTCACAGTTCCCTCTACTACTGTACTAAACACCAGAAGCAGCCTAACCCTGCTAATGACAAAGTCTCCTTTTAGATTACTAAGATCATCTCTTCCTGCCCTCCTCTTCTCCCAGCTTTCAACATTAGCAAGCATTCCCTTCTGAACATAACAAACAAACAGGTCAGTAAAAGAGGCAACACTCAGCCAAGGCTTTCTGCAAATCCATACATTAAACAGTAATTCAGGAACAAAACTCCCACCCAAACAAGACAAATCAAACATCAGTACCCAAATGAATAATCACTTCAAATCCAGAGGCCTAGACACCACCATTGGAATATAATAAATAACAATCAGGAAAATATGTCACCAAGAAATCCAACCTATCCTATCACAGCACGTCCTGAGAAATTAAAAAATGCAACAGATAAGGTACAAAAGAGGTTGTTTGGGAGAAGGGATAGAGATGCACAAGAGGACCCGCAGACAGGCAGACAGACACGGATCCTAGAGAGAGCCCTGTGAGTTGACAAAGAGAATAGAGAGGGGGCATGTGCAGAGAACAGAGACAGGGAACAAACAGAGAGAGCTGTGTAGCTGGTGGTCCATGTATATAAAGCACACCTGACAACAGCAGCAGGTGATGGAGGCAGGGAATGACTTAAGCATTCAAGTCAGGGAATGACTAAGTCCCTGAGAGCAGAGCATTGAAATTGCCTGTGCACTGACAACTACAGAGACAAGGTTCACCCACAGAACAGGAAGGAAGAATCTCAGGCATTAAAGATGAATATGACAAAATGTATACATCATCAAAAAATGTGGATTCTAAAAGTTTCCTAACACTAAAAAACCAGGAATTCTTCAACATATGAGAAGGGAAGACTACAGATGACTGGAACAGAGGAAAAAAAATATCAACCCAAAGGTCTAGAAAATATTTTCAATGAAATCATATAGAAAATTTTTTCTAAACCAAAGAAGATGACAGATTGGAGGGAAAAAAAGTCCCTTTACCACATAATAATCAAACACTAAATGTAAAAAGTAAAGCAACAAAAAAAACTGCAACAAAAAAAAATTAACAAAATCTAAACAAAACAAAAACAAGTAATGTATGAAAGCAGATCTATCATGTTTATACCTGTCTTCTTAAAAATAGGTTTTGTTTCTTTGTTTTTTTTTTTTGTTTGTTTGTTTGTTTTCGAGACAGGGTTTCTCTGTGTAGCCTTGGCTGTCCTGGAACACACTCTGTAGACCAGGCTGTCCTTGAACTCAGAAATCCACCTGCCTCTGCCTCCCAAATGCTGGGATTAAAGGTGTGCACGACCACCGCCCAGCTATACCTGTCTTCCAAATGTATACTATAAAAGACAAAAGGATTTGGACACATGTGCTGCAGAGTCAGAGAAACCACCCGTGTTTCTACAAGAAAGCAACTGGTCCAAATGTTTTGAGCAGATTCAGAATCAGTCATGATAGTGACTTTACTCAGAGGTCACCTCCTGATCTAACACTTGAGGAGCATCACCAGGGACCTCACAGGTAGTCACATGTGGCTGATGCTTCCCATGCAGCCCCAGAAAGGACACAGCACCCCAGCTCCCACTGCTCAGCCACCTGCCCCTACCCAATGTGGGCAGTGATCCTGTGCTCACCATGACTCGATTTCAGAGTTTCCCTGAGGTATCCACACAGCACCCACAGCAGAGCTCAGAGCAGGGCACAGATGACCATTCAAGCCTCCACAGGAACAGCAAACTTGCAAAATGGCACCCGGAAGAACCCGCCTCCTTGTCTGATTGGCAGGTCTGCCTGGGAGCCTTGATTGGCCAGTGAGTCTTACCACTCCTCAAGGTTAAAGTGTGCTTCTGGACCTGAGTCAGATCTTTTCCAGATCTCAGGAGGGGTTTGCACTCCATTAGCATTTGTTTCTGTCTTCAAAGAGGAATCTCACCCCACCCAGCCCTCGGGGAGAACCCAGGATTCCAGCTCTGGCTGTTCAGCCTCCTGCTCCTCCCCTCTGAGAGCAATGATCCTGCACCTACCAGGACCTGACTCCAGACCTTACCTGAGCTTTCCTTACAGCACTTGCCTTCTTCTTCCTGTAATAAGGGTGAACAGCTTCCATAGCCCAGTACTCAGTGTGCAGTGGAGGTATCAATCTGACACACAAAGAGGAAGGATGCCCTGGTTATTTCTTAGCATTCTATCTAAACTCCACCCCAGTTACCTGGCAACAGCCAGGTATGCTCCTCCCCATGGTTACCTGGCAACAGCTGGGTAGGCCTGACTCCCTGCAAAGGTAGCCAGCCACCTCCTCTCTCTTTTGATCTCTTTTTTTCCTTTTTGAGACAGGGTTTCTCTGTGTAGCCCTGGCTGTCCTGGAACTCACTCTGGAGACCAGGCTGGCCTCGACCTCAGAAATCCACCTGCCTCTGCCTCCCAAGTGCTGGGATTAAAGGCATGTGCCACCACCACTGGGCTCTTTTGATCTCTTGATTGATCTCTTGTTCTCTCTTTCTCTTGCATTCTTGGGCTCTTCCCTTCCCCCTTCTCTCTCCACATGGTCATTCCCAGCCTCTACTTCTCTACTCTGCCTCTCTCTGCTTTTCTCTGCCTCTCCTACCCTCTTAACTCCCTTCCCCATCTCCTGAATAAACTATATTCTATACTATACAGTCTTGTTGTGGTTTGCTCCTGGGGAAGAGCTCTCTTAGCATGAGGCATGGTCCCACCAGCGGAAGAAATATCTCAGCAGGAGGCATGAGCCTGCTGAGACATCCCCTTCCCCCACACCTTCCCACAGACCCATAGAACATATTTCATCTCTCTTTAAAGAGAGGTAACTATGGGGAGGAGGATAACTGGCTGTCACCAGGTAACTGTGAGGTAGAGTTTTAGACAGAATGCTAAAATATTAAAGAGGGATTTTAGGAAACAAGAGTCTTGTTTTGTGGCTTCATGCTGGGCTCTGGGAAACTGCAGTTCCCTTTCACCAGATGACAGATATCAATCAACCCTGCAGAAAAGCCAGAAACATAAGGGAAACATAGTTGAGCACGAGTGTTAGCCAGCACATCTTCATCAGTAAAAAAGTGGAGAAACACAACAGTTGTATTAGTACAGGTTCTGTAGATAAACACATCTAAAATTATAAAGAGAATGAATCTATGTATGTAGAAAGGGGATTTAATAGAATGCCACAATAAAGGCTGTTGGACAATGGAAATTAGAAAAACAAGGACTTGTTGATTTCATGCTGCAGGATATTACAGCTGATCTTCAGTGAATACCAGAATTCTGAAGAATTAAGTACTTACTAATACCAGTTTTAAAAACAAACAAATCACCTTTGTTTTGTAAAAAATAAATAAATAAAAAAAGTAGGGCAAGTACAAAAGACAAAAAACACCACCCTGTTCAATGTCCTTTATAAATGTAGGTTGTCAAAAGAATCTGTAGCCCAGATTAAAGGTGGATCTGAACATCTCAAAACATCAAGATTAATAAATGGTTTCTCATTTCAAAAGTTGTAAATAAGAAATATGCCCCACAGCAAGCAGGGTTTGAGTTAGGGTTAGGAGATTAGACAGTCATGTTTAGGATTAGAATAAGGGTTTTTAGAATTAGGTTTAAAAGGTTTAAAAGGAAATTCAGAAGTGAGGGTTAGGATAGGGTTGGGCTCAGGGTTAAGGTTAAGGTGGCCACCATTATTCTTGATGGTCCCACTGTGTCAATATTATCCCTCTTACACAAAGAAATATGAGGCTTACACGGTAATCATTTCATATCTTGATGGTTTCTTTTATTCTTATTCTGAGAGCTTCTCTCTTACTTAGAGAAAGGCTTTTCAAAAGAACCTAAAAGTTTTTCTAGCCATTTACCTCCAAAACCAGCATACTAACAAAGGAATCAAAGACTTTGAAATTCACAGAACCCCACAGATAATCAAAGGATAAGTTTCTGAGAGTTACAGAGCTTGCTGCCAGCAAAGAACATTTATCTTACCCTATCTGGTTTTTCACAATCACTTATTTCTGCAGTTAATTTCCCTCTGAGATAAAATGTGCTTCAGTACTCTTTTGCTCTAGACATGTCTGGTTTAATTTGTAACCAACCTAAACACATGCTTACTAAAGATTTCTATGTGAACTTTGCACTTGACAATGAAAATTCTGAAACAGGAATCCCAGACAAGCAATAGACACAAAGTCATGGCTTATAAATTTTGAATTTTTATTAATTACATCTAGAATATACACAAGACATGGTTTGTTATTCACATGATGTACTTAATAGCAAATGAATTACAAGTAAATTAAACTTGTTAACTTGATCCTAGTTCTTTTTGTTCCTAATGAAAATAAACTTAAAAATTGATATGAAAGGACAAAGATATATTTAATTCTTATATCTACACAGGTAGAATAAATATAAACTGATAATATGATTCTGAATCTTTCCTTGGAATATGTAACATGTATTAAAGAGTTTACTACTCCTAGATCAGAAGATGTTATTAATATTAGGCATTCTCCCCACTCAAACAAGACTAACACATCTATGTTTTTTAAATATGATATATACATATTTTATATTTTATGCAGCCATAAACATGATAATAATTTAAAAAATATTTACATCCAGTAAAACCTCATTGAAAACAGATAAATATACAAAAATAGGCAGATATAGCACAGTGCTTATCTTATCGACTAAATTAAACCACAGCCATTTTCATACCTTCAGCTTTATTGAATTAAAATAGTCACACCAGGGCTTTTTAAATGTTACTGAATCTCTATCAAAAAAAATGACCTGGCTGGCCAGTATTTGTAATAACTTGGAAGGGTAATAACTATTTAGGTAATGCAAATTTGTCTCCAGATGTACTGAGTAAAGTATTTTTAATGTGACTGATTGAAGGATGTCTACAGTCTCAGAAGAAACACTTTGTCAATTTTTTTGCATGTAATATGTATTATTTCACTGTTATCCTAGAGTGAACTATGATAATTTTGAAATGCAGTGCCACTGAGAACTTGGAAAGAGGGGATATAAATTGCTTATTTCCCACCCCTGAATAAATATTCTCACACTAGATTGTGAATTTTTTTTTTTTTTTTTCTTTTTCGAGACAGGGTTTCTCCATGTAGCCCTGGCTGTCCTGGAATTAACTCTGTAGACCAGGCTGGCCTCAAACTCAGAATTCCACCTGCCTCGGTGTCCCAAGTACTGGGATTAAAAGCATGAGCCACTACTGCCCGGCTTTGTGAATTTTTTGTTAAGCATATTGTATGTTATGTTATAAACATTTATATAATGTTAGAATGATCTAAAAATGTAAATTGTTTCAATAAAGAAGGAGTTATATATATACATTATGATGGCAATTTCCTAAATGAGAAGAAAAGGAAATCTACAAAGCCACTGGAAGTTCTGAAAAAATAAGTGAGGTATTTAAGGCACTTAGATCATAAAGTTTTTGGGAAATACCTATGAGATTAAAGTATCTGTCTTCAGATCAACATTTATGACAAACTGGGTGTCATCTAAGTTTTAGCCTGTGTCCAGTGTGCATTGAGAAGAGTCAAAATACAGGGATGATTTTCTCAGAGCTTCCAAGGAAAGTCATACCCAATCCGAGCAAGATTATGGAGTAACATTCACTAAGAGAAAAATAGTACAAAGAAAAGCTTGAATATACAGAGATTCCTCAGAAGGTCAAGACAAGAAATTTTGATAGACCTTAACAGAATGTCAACAAGAAGTTGATTTTTCTAAACATGTAATCTTAAGCAGGCATATGTAAAGATGACCACTTTCAAAATGCAATGTGTCTCTTTAGTAATTGAAGGGACAAGAGTCCTCAAAAATTATGTTTGATCTTGTGAAATGTTATTTAGAAAATAAATTCTCACTCTTGATTCTCTTTGTCATATATAGATGCATCTCAATATCCCAGATGAATGAAAAGTCCATGGAATACTTCAGCATGGCAGGGTCTATATACAGCTGAGAAAAACTGAACAACCTTATTAAATACTGAGGTAAAATCTAAAACCTATACATAGCAAATATAAAACACCATCTCATTATCAAAGAGAATTTCTCACTAATAGATTGTGCTCTTTTTTACACTAACCATGCATGCTCCCTGATTTAAATGATGGCAGGAGTTTTTGCCATCAAATGCCCAGATTTATAGAATTATTCAAATATCCTATCTCACGCCCTTGAACTTCAACTGTCTTTTCTTAGAATGCAGCAGATACATGTGCTTCATGTGCACACAGAATCCAGAATTCGACTTGTGTGCTGAGTTTAAGCAGTGCTGCAAAAAGATATTTATTAGATAAGGACAGCCACTTGTGTTCAGGGACATTATCCAGACAAAATCAGGCAGAGAAATTGAAGTCCTGCTGAGGAAGGGAGCCCTGCATTTGGAGCTGAGTTCCACTGAGACTTGTGGCCTGTGACCTTCACACAGGTTTCCAAAACCTTGATTCCTGAAATCATGTATCTTGGCTGTGAAAGAAACGGTACCAAAGACTGGAAGCTGATTCAAAATACATACAGCCTAGGACCCTGCCCAGCTCTCCAGGTGGCTGTCCCATAATTGGCTGTGTAAAATGTGCCTTCTAAAGGTTATTCTATTTTACTATCAGTTTATCACTTTTATGGTAACAAGGACTAGGGTATTAATGGTAATTAATACCATTAGAATCCATGATCATTGTCCCACTGTCTCACATCTCTGCTGTGAAATGAGTTCCTTGGTCAGAAGTAATACTGTGTGGAATGCCATTGTGGTGAATGAGGCACTCAGAATATCCATGGATTGTGGATTTGGCAGTAGCAACATGTGCATGAAAGTCAGAATCATAAGCAGAATATGTATCTATTCCAGGAAGGAGAAAGTTTTGTCCTTTGCCCAAGAAAAATTATCCAATATGGGAGGGCGACTCTACTGTTGTAGTGGTTCTATATTGCAAATTGCAACTGAAAGTTAACTAGTCCTGTATTGAAATTTACAACTTAATGTTAAGTAGTCCTAGATTGCAATTTCCCATTCCAAGTTAAATATTCCTATATTGAAATTTACAATTTCCTGTTAACTAGTCCTAGATTGCAATTTTCAATGTAATGTTAACTAGTCCTAGATTACAATTTACAATTCCAAGTTGAATAATTCTATGTTGCAATTTACAACTTGATATTGATGAGTCCTAGATTGCAATTTCCAATTCCATGTTAACTAGTCTTATATTGAAATTTACAATTCCATGTTAACTAGTTTTAGATTGCAATTTATCAATTTAATGTTAACTAGTCCTATAATGAAAATTTTAATTTAATGTTAACTAGTCCTAGATTGAAATTTACAATTTAAAGTTAACTAGTCCTAGATTGAAATTTACAATTCCATGATAATTAGTACCATATTGAAATTTACAATTCCATGTTAACTAGTCCTAGATTGCAATTTTCAATTTTATGTGAACTAGTCCTATATTGAAAACTCCATTTATTATTAAGTAGTCCTATGTTGAAATCTACATTTTAATATTAACTAGTCCTGGTTTGAAATTTTCAATTTAATGTTAACTAGTCTTATATCAAAATTTTCAATTTAACATTAAGTAGTCCTATATACAAATTTCCAATTATTTTTATCTAGTCCTATATTCAATTTTCCAATTTTATGTTAACTAATCCTGTATTGAAATGTGTAATTGAATATTAACTAATCCAATACTGAAAATTCCAATTTAATATTAACTAGTCCCATAATAAAATTTACAATGTAATTTTAATTTATTTATTATAAATTATTAATTATTACATAATTAATATATTATATAATAATACATTATTATATAATATATTAATTATTAATTTGGAGGGAACAAAATACTCATGGGAGCAAATACCGAGACAAAGTGTGGAGCAGAGACTGAAGGAAAGGCCACCCAGAGACTGCTGCACCTGGGGATCCATCCTATATACAGTCAATAAACACAGACAATATTGTGAATACCAATTAATATATTATAATAAATTATTATTAATTTCTTATAAATTTACAAATTTATAATAAATTTACAATGTAATTTAACATTGAAATATCCAATTTAATCTTTTCTAGTCCTATATTGAAATATCCAATTTAGTGTTAACTAGTACTATATTCTTTGATATTTCCAATTTAATATTAACTAATCCTATATTGAAATTTCCAATTTAATACTAGGTAAGACTATATTGAAATTTACAATTTAATGTTAACTAATCCTACAATAAAATCTCCAATTCTTTTGTAACTCATCCTATGTTTAAATTTCTAATTATTTTTAAGTAGTCCTATATTGAAATTTACAATTTAATATTAACTAGTCCTATACTGAAAGTTCCAAGTATTTTTAACTAGCCATATATGGAAATTTCTAATTAACATTAACTAGTCCTATTTTGAAATTTCCAATTATTTTTAACTATCCATATATTGAAATTTCCAATTTAATATGAATTAATCCTATATTGAAATTTCTTATTCGATATTAACTAGTCCTTTATTGAAATTTATATTTTAGGGGGCTGGAGAGAGAGCTCATTGGTTAAGAACACTGACTGCTCTTCCAAAGTTCCTGAGATCAATATTAGCCCAAAAGTTCAGAATAGCTGATACAGTTCACAGACAACATGAAACTCAAGAATAAAGACAAAGGGAGCAGTGGTGGTGCACGCCTTTAATCCCAACACTTGGGTGGCAAAGGCAGGAGGATTTCTGAGTTCAAGACTAGCCTGGTCTACAGAGTGAGTTCCAGGACAGCCTGGGCTACACAGAGAAAAGCTGTCTCAAAGAGAGAGAGAGAGAGAGAGAGAGAGAGAGAGAGAGAGAGAGAGAGAGAGAGAGAAAATAAGGAAGACCAAAGTGTGGTTTGAGTGGTTCTTCTTAGAGGAGGGAACAAAATACTCATGGGAGCAAATACCAAGACAAAGTGTGGAGCAGAGACTGAAGGAAAGGCCACCCAGAGACTGCTGCACCTGGGGATCCATCCTATATACAGTCAACAAACACAGACAATATTGTGAATACCAAGAAGTGCATGCTGACAGGAGCATGATACAGCTGTCTCCTGAGAGGCTCTGCCAGAGCCTGACAAATACAGAGGCAGATACCTGCAGCCAACCATTGAATTGAGCATGGGGTCCCCAATGGAGGAGTTAGAGAAAGGACTGAAGGAGCTGAAGGGGTTTGCAACCCCAGAGGAAGAGCAACAATATCAACCAACCAGACACCCCAGGGCTCCCAGGGACTAAACCACCAACTGAAATGTACACATGGAGAGAACCATGGCTCTATCTGTATATGTAGCAGAAGATAGCCCTGTTGGGCATCAATAGGAGGAGAGGCCCTCGGTCTTGTGAAGGCTCAAAGTCAGTGTCTTGCTCAGAATAAGGCTTTTGTGATGCTTAATGAGAAAACAAAATCTCATCCTGGGAATTATGTGATTTATTTCTTTAGCACTGGAGATTTTCTTGGCCTCCTTCTACCAGAGAATTTCTTGATCCATGTGTGACCTCTGCAGCTGGGCTACAAATGTGTATTTAATAATTTTTTAAATCCCTAGGAATTAGAATGAAATAACACATTACAGACTAAACCTGTTGTGTAGACTGTTTGTCATAGCTTGTGCTTTTGATTAAATTGCACAAGAAATCCAGTTTTGATACAGAAAATGATGAAATATAGATGCAAAAGACAAAACCCAAAAGCTAAAGTAAATTTAAATTCCCCCACAGAAATTAATTTTAATATTTTATTATTAACTCTTCTTGTTTTCCAATGCATTTATTCACATCTAAAAACATTAAGTAGAAAGGGATATGTACGGATGTGTGTACTCACATGACACCTTTTCTAACCAGTTTCAATGAAAATATTTGAGAAGGAAGTAAGACAGGATTTAGTTTAACTTAGGCTTGCCTCAAATTCATTATATGGCTGAGCTGGGTCTTGGCTTTATGATCTTCCTGACTTGTCTGTTGGGTTCTGAGATTAAAGGCATGCACCACCACAGGGAGAAGCATGTTTCCTTCCAACTTCCATGTCTAATAATTGGTTACTGGAACAATCTTTCCCTTTCACCTTCCTTAAAAGAAAGGCATCTGAAAGCACAGTATGACCTTTTCTAGAAAGAACCTGAGCCGGGACTACTGAGTATCCTCTATCATCTTACTTTCTATTCCATTTCAATCATTGGACACAAATCATAATTACAGCCATCTTGTTGTGGTAAAAAATATTTGGGTATTTCTAATCCTAACCTTAATCCTAACCCTTAACCTGATCTATCTACATAAACAAACCTACACAAAGTGTAGAAGGAAGAATCCAACCCAAAGAGATTAATGATAGACATGGAAACACAGGTAGTAAATAATCTTGTTATCTGCAAAAGAAGGGAAAGCACACACACACACACACACCCCAACTCCACCACCACGACCACGACCATCAGCGGCTGTAACAATAACAACAACAAGAACAACAAAATATCAGAAGATAACAATCACCACTCATTGACTCTCTCAATATCAATGACCTCAGATGACTATAAAAAGACACAGGCTAACAGAATGGATGCTAACACAAACTTATCCTTCTATTGCATATAAGAAATACAGCTTGGGGTGGAGAGGATGGCTCAGTGGTTAAGAGCACTGACTGCTTTTCCATAGGTCTTCAGTTCTATTCCCAGCAACCACATGGTGGTTCACAACCATCTGTAATGGGGTCTGATGCCCTCTTCTTGTGTGTCTGAAGAGAGCAATGGTGTATTCATATACATAAAATAAATAAATAAATAAATAAATAAATAAATCATTAAAAAACAATAAAAACTGTAAAAGGAAAGAAAGAAAGAAAAAGATAGCTCAACATCAAGGATAAACATTACTTTAGTGTAAAGGGTTGTAAAAAGATATTCCAAGCAAATGGTCCAAAGAAGCAAGCTGGTGTAACTATTTTAAAATAGTTTTTAAAAAATCAAAAAAAATTGGAGAAAGATACAACATACTCATCAAAGAGAAAAAATTACCATAAATGACATTTCAATTTTTAACATCTATGCCTCAAACACATGGTCACATACCTTTGTAAAATAAAGAGTTTTAATACTCCATTCTCACCAATGGATAAATTCTCCAGATCAAAATTAAACAGCTAAATGATAGCATGAACATGAATCCAGCTGAAATTTGGAGAACATTCTACCAAAATATAAGAAAATATATTTCCTGCTTAGAACTTCATGAAACTCACTTGTAAACTGAAAACATATTTAGACACATTGCAGGTCTCAATACATAAAGAAAGACAAGCTACCACCATGTATCTTATCAGACCACCATGGATTACAGCTGGATATCAACAAAACCAGAAAGAACACAAAGCTTGCAAACTCATGGAAACTGCACACCTCACTACTGAGTGAAAACTAGGTTAAGACAGAAATAAAGGAAGAAATTAGAGACATTATAGAAGTCAATGCAAATGAATATGCAAAATGCACAATCTTATGGAATACAAAGAAAATGAAACTGTCTCTAAGATGAAAGTTCATAGCACAAAATCCCTACATGAAAAAATTGGAGAGCTCTCACACTGGCAATTTAAGAGCATTCTCTAAAATCTAGAATGGAAAGAAGTGAGTGAGCAATGAAGGAAAGAAGTTGACATCAAGATATTGTCAAATTGAGATCAAAATCCATAAAATAGAAAGAGAAGAATACACAGAATTAATGAAACATGGGGTTGGTTCTTTGAACCTTTTATTAGACAAAATAGAAACACTTATTAAAAGATAGAGACTATTGAAATTAATGAAATCTAAAATAAAAAGGGTGACAAACAGACAATGAAGAAAGCCAGAGAATGGTAGAGACATAGCTTTAAAATGCCTCTACAACACCAAATTAGAAATTCTAAAAGAAAATGCTAATCTCAATTTGTTCCACTGACCAAAGTTAAATCAAACTAAGGTAAATAACTTAAACAGACCTAAACACCTAGAAAAAGAGAAGTCATTACAAGTGTGCCCACAAATAGAGGCCAGGGCCATGAGTTTCAGGGTAGAATCCTACCAGACTTCCAAAGAGGAGTTCATGACAATACTCCTCAAAGTATTCAACAATATAGAAAGAGAAGAAACCTTAGCTGATTTTATTTTGTGAGCCCATGGCTACCCAAATATCCAATCAATATAAAGACTCAGCTACAAAAAAGAATTACAAACCATTTTCCCTAAAACCACAGATGCAAAAATATTTAATACAATGAATTAAATAAAATAGAAATCATTTTAAAAGATCATCCTCAATGATCAATGAGGCAGGCTCCACTAAAGAGATACAGGAATGGTTTAATATAATGTGCTTAATGTGTAAGAAAATAAAATAAGTGGTCATCTCATTGGATGATTAATAATTCTCTGACAATATTTAATCCCACTTTATGATGAAGTTCTTGGAGTGATTAAGGATACAAGGGACACACCTAAACATAATGTCACTTTACTGCAAACCTATAGCCAACATTAAATAGAGAGACAACAATTACAATAGAGAGACATGCATATTAATTCCACCAATTCACAAACAAGAAGAGGTGATCCATTCTCTCCATATCTATTTAAAATACTATCTAAAAGTTTAGCAGGAGCAATAAAACAGAAGAAGATAAAGGTAATACAGATTAGAAAGGAGGAAGTAAAATTATCGTTTTTTTTTTTTTTTTTTTTTTTTTTTTTTTTTTTTTTTTTTGGTTTTCTGAGACAGGGTTTCTGTGTGTAGCCCTGGCTTTCCTGGAACTAGCAACAGGTGTGGAGAGAGACAAAAAAAAAGTCAGAGGGGGAAAATGAATCAAAATCTGCAACTGGCTGGGGGTGGGTACATTTAGCATGTGCCAGAGACCACAAATTGGAGGGTACCAAGGAGTCTAAGGTTGATCTTAGCTGAGATGTATAGCAGTTAGATATAAACGCTAAAAAGGCAGTCAGGCAGAACCCTCAGAGGAGAGTTAAAGACACCAACGAATCCAAAAATCTTTCTACCCAAAATTTGTCCTGTTCACAAGAATACAATCTACAACATAGATTCTGTACAACAGCAAAATAACATTGTTGTTGTTGTTGCTGTTGTTCTAACTTGCTACCCTGCTGCTGTGATTGAATCTTCTAAGAAAAAGCATATCAGGTAATAAATGTTTGTTGTACATGGTTCTGTCAGATCACAGGCCATCATTTTGAAGCTTAAATTAGAAACTGAAGGCAAAAAGCATGGACAAACACTGTCTCCTGGCTTGTTCTCTTGCTTGCTCACTGTCTCATGCTCAGCCTGCTCTCTCATCCAGCCCAGGACCACTTGCTTAGGGATATTGCCACCCTCAGTGGAAGAGCCTTCCTAATCAATCATCAACACTATCTCTCACAGACATAGCAACCAGTCATTCTGATGAGAGCACGCCCTTGATTGAGGCTCCTTCAGATGACTGTAGCTCTGAAATGCTGAGAACTGAAAACTATGACACAGACATAATAATAAATGAGGAAGTTGTAACATCCCAAAACCAATGGGCTAACCATATCAATACAAGAGGCCATGCTACCCCATGAGGGAGTTGGAGATGTGGTTGAGCAAGGACAAAATAGGGATGTTACCTGGCTCAGAGCAGGGAAGGATACACTGGAATGGGGAGCTCAGAGGCTGAGCTGACCTGGGGTGAGGTGTCTTTAACACTGGGTTCTCAATCCAGTGCTACCAAAGAGGAGGCTAAAACAGCTGGAAGATGGATAGAGAAGCAGATTATACCACACAACCGGAAATGACCACTAACAAAGGACAAGACCTCTGGTCCAAGGAAGATATGCTAAATTTTTTAGAATCGATGAAGAACGACTTTCCATCTTATGACAGCTCCAAGTTCAAAACTAGAGTCACATATGAACTGGACAGATGGTAGTTCAGGAGGTGGGAAATGAGGTCTTTGTCTTTCCACCCTGTAAAATAAGGTAGGCAGAGCCTGATTTTGCCCTGGATGCTGTCTCGAAGAGCTCTCTGTCATGGACTAGTCAATGGGTCTAGAAGGATTTAACCCAAGGTGTGGGACTAGTAACTAAATTGATTAGGATGAAATCTGTCTCATTTCCTCAGAGAATAACAAATTGCAACACACAAAATGGATAGCCTCAAGGGGGCAGTAAAGGGTACCCAGCATATGCCAACCCTTGTACAGAGTAGAAAATAAAGATAGGAAGGGAGCTGTCAGCCATGTAGCAAGATTCTAACATCCCCAGAAATTAAGACCATGCACACACACCATCCCCTACACCAGGCTCTGAAACATGTTCCAAGCCCTTTGTGGCTTCAACTCTCCAGTGCATTCACTATAATGTGCTTCCACATTCACTTTAGTCATCTCCCTCTGCAAATACTCAAAAAAATCCAAAAACCAAAGCACAAAGACACAAATCTGACAGACAAGGAACTGACACAAAGAACAACAATAACACATCTGTTACTTATTTTGTTTTGTTTTGTTTTCTTTTTGAGACGGGGTTTCTCTTTGTTACCCTGGCTATCCCAAAACTCACTCTGTAGACCAGGCTGGGTTCAAACTCAGAAATGCACCTGCCTCTGCCTCCCAAGTGCTGGGATTAAAGGTGTGCCCCACCACCACCCGGCAACAATGACACATCTTAACAGGCAGACTTTCAATCCTTCAGCTGGTATTTTTGAGTACTTTGGGGTTCCAGTCCATGCACCAAGATGTTGTGCCCAAGTCACTGGCACCCCAGAGACCACCAAGAACCTACTGCAATGCAAATACACAAAGTTGTATTCCAGAAGTTGCCAAGGTTGTTCCTTGTTGTGCACCTGGAGTCAATCATGTGTGAGAATCACCCAGGTGTTATTGGTTTCAAAGGCATAAATGAACCTGTCATGCAGAGCAGCTAAGGCATGGCAGGGTGAAAGGAGTGCATGACAGAAACACAGTTAATCCTAGTCGCAGGGGAAGAACCCAGCATATGGACGATGTAACAACACTTCCGAGAAGATGTCACCTCAGTGATGCTGGTTTCTACTTCATCCCCACTAATTTTTTAACTACAGCCAACCAGCATCAATTGTCTCAGTCGTCCCTTCTAGTCTTTCCTCCCAGAGCCACATGGACAAAGCTGCTGAGTTCCTCTGCCTGCTGAGGCTGGAACACGGCCCCTTCTAATAACATCGCTTCCAATCACTAACCCTGGAGTCACCATTCAAAAAAAGACCGTGACCTGATGGTGACAGGGTAATAATTTTTTAAGCTGAATCTATCATGGAGCCTATGGTCGGTCCCACCATAAATTTCATTATTATGTGGACACAAATTATAGTATATCAAGTACATTGACATAAAATAGACCTTTTTACTTCCAGAAGTTATAGCCACATTCCATTCCATGATGTTGGTACTTGATTCGGTAATAAGGACTAACATGGCCTCAGATGGCAGCGTCCGCCGGGGCCTCAGGGCCTCACCCTCGTTCCTTGTGGATATGTCTCCACGTTGTGTCGGCTAGGAAATAAATCATCGGAAAATCGATAGAGATGATGAAGGTGCGTCTTCTAATTCATCAATCGGATGCATCAACTATAAAACATAAAATATGAAATATAAAAATTACATATAAAATACATTGGATATAACTTCTAAAATATAAAATTAAAAATTAACTTAAAATAGAATGGAAAAAACATTAAATATAAAACATCAATATAAATTATAGGATAAATGTAAATATAAAATATAAAATAAAACAAAATGACACATTAAATATGGTAATATAAAATTTTTAAAAATTAAAATGGAAAATAATATAAAATATAAAATAAAATGTACAATGTGATATGAATATTTCACTATAAAATGAAGAATATAAAATATAAATTTTAAAATTAAAATATGTAATAAATACAAAATGTACAAAACATAAATATAAAATATAATATAAATATAATAAAATAAATTAAAAAGTAAATAAAATATAAAATACATCAAACATAAAATATAAAATTAAAAAGTGAAAGTAAAATAAAATAGAAAATAATACAAAATATGAAATTTAACATAAAAATAAAATATAACACACAATATATAAAACATAAAATAAAATTTAAATATATAAAATGTAAAATATAAAATATAAATATGTAAACGTAAATAAAATTAAAATAAAATATAAAACATAAAGAATAGAAAATAAAAAATTAACAGTGAAGTAAAATATAAAATAATATAATATAACATTAAATATTAAAAACAATATATAATATATATGATATAACATGAATATAAGTAGAAAATAAATAATAAAATTAACTAAAACATAAAATATATTAAATTTAAAATATACAATAAACTATAAAATGTAAAATATAAAACATACGTATAAAACATAAAATAAAACTAAAATAATATACATGAAATATAAAATATAAATTATAAAATTAAAAAAATAAAAGTAAAGTAAAATATAAAATTAAATATAATATGAAAAAATTGTATACATAAAATATAATGAAAACATAAAACATAAAATAAAAATAAATATGAAATAAAATATAAAATATAAAATAAAATGAAATAAATTTAAACTTCAAAATATATAATAAAATGTAAAATGTAAAATATAAAACGTAAGTATAAAGCATACTGTGAATACAAATTATAAAATTAAAATAAAACATAAAATACATTAAATATAAATTATAAAACAGAAAAATAAGAGTAAATCAAATTCTAAAATAACGTAAAATATGAAATCAAATACGAATAAAAACTGAAATAAACTATAAATATAAAGCATGATGTAAATATGAGTAAAAATACGTAAACTTTTTAAAAATAGTTTAAGAAATGAACTTTAAAGATTTTAAAATAAAAATCTGCTTGGACTTTCAATTCTACACCTGGCTGTGTGAGGGAAATAAAATTGTTAAATATCACACTGCACGTGTCACTTCCTCTCGGACGCTGTTTGACTAATTGTGCTTCAACATACGGCGAAATATGGAAAACAGTAATAATCATAATTTGTCTATAGCATGTTTCATATTTTATATTTTATTTTATTCATTTTATGTTACATTTATATTTTATTTTATATTATTTTATATTTTCATTTACTTAACTTTATTTTATAATAATAATGATTTGTCTATAGCATGTTTCATATTTTCATGTTTTATATTTTTTCATATTTTATTTTATTCATTTTATGTTACATTTATATCTTATTTTCTATTTTTATTTACTTAATTTTATATTTGTGGCTTATTTTATCCTATTTTTAATTTACTGTACTATATTTTATTATATTTTATCTTATTTAGGTTTTTTCATATTTTATATTTATTTTAAATTTTTATTCGTTTTATTTTACGTTTTATATTTTGTATTTTATTTCATTAGAATTTTATTTTCATATTTCATTGCACATTTTATATTTATATTTTTATTTATATTTATTAGGATCCTCCCAAGATGATTATTGATTTGCACTGACTGTCATCAACTATGTCATCAACTATGGATCCGTATTGATTAATTATCAGTTATTGATTATCAACTATTGATCGGTATTGATTACTGATCAGCAATACCTGCTGATTATCGATCGTTGATTACCATCAGCATTGAACATTTTTAGTTCCTGACCAGCATCGACTATTCGTCATTGATTACCATTGATTACCTTTTATCGTGAGCATTGATCTTCATCTGCATCCCATCACCGTCATGCCCCTGCCTCTGCCTCCTGAGTGCTGGGAACAAAGGCCTGCGCCACGATTTACTGATTAACTCGATTATTGATAATTGATTAGTATCGATTGGTATCGACGGGGTGGGGGCCACCACGGGGAATCACGGGATCGATCTCCACCGCCAACACCTCCGAGGAAATCCGGGATCGCCGCCGTGCGCCTGCGTGGGTCGCCGTCGCCGGCTGTGACGTCACGGAGAGTCCGACGGGGTTGGCGGGAGTCGCGGCGGCCGTCGGGATCCCGGTGCGGCCGCCTAGCGGGCGCGGTGACGTCACACGCCAGCGCCGGAGTCGCGGGGTGACGACCGCGGTTCGCGGACGCCCCGGTCACCGAAAGCCGCTTCCAGCGTAACCACATCAGCTTCCGCCCCGCAGGGTCGGCTGTGAGCGCGACCGGAAGTGCCCTGGCGAGCGCCAGGGAACCGGAAGCGGCGCCGCGTCTTTGGGCCGAAACGCCTCTCCGCCCTTCCCGAGGCGCGGGCCCGCCCTCCCCGGAAGCGGAAGTGCGTCACAGACGCCCTCAAGGCGTGGCCCGCAGCGGTGGGCGGGGCCTAGCGACGGTGAGCCGAGGCCCCGCCCACCCCGGGGCCGCGCCGATCCGGTTCTATCCGGCTTCTGGTCTCCCGCGGCTTCAAGAGAGGAAGAGGCCGCGGCAGGAACGCGGCGCCCGCGGGTGCCATGGCGAGGAGGGCGGGGTTAGGGCGGATCCGGGGCGGGGCCAGGCGGGGGGCGGGGCCGGTGGGAATCCAGGTCTGTCTTTACCATTACTGAGATCCCTTCTGCCTGTGGGAGGGGCTTAGGAAACGTCCTATGATGTCAGTGTGGGAGGAGCCAGGGGACTGAGTGACGTGGGCGGGGCCGGGCCGTGTGGGCGGAGTCATCGTAAATCCCAGTCTATTGACAGTTCCTGAGTGGGTGGGGTTTACGTGTGGGGCGTGGCCGTGACGTGAGGGTTCCTCTTTATCTTGTTTTTGAGTGAAAGTTCGTTGCCTGACAAAGTTTATGTGACTTTCTAAATAGTTTCTCTGTTTGTCTAGAATAAAATAAAAAGTGCTGAGAGTGAGAAGCCACCAGAGTGGCTTTCCTAGGTTTCCCTTTGTTGTTCTACTGGAAATACGATGGTGGTGATGGACACAGTTACTGGGCCTTCTTGTTTCCAGACAGGAAAACACGAAGATCTCAGGGAAGTCTGTGTTTTGAAGTGTTCAGGAAGGAGAGGTGTTTTATCATCTTTACTGTGATGTTTTCTACCAGTTTGTACAAGGAGTTTTTCCTGCCTGTTATATTTTGGTTCTCAAGTTAGAGCGTAAAGCAACCTAGTATATTCTACATACTTACCTTTGCTCTCCTTTTTAAATATGTGTTGTTTTTTCCTTTATTGTTTATGAAAATGAAACCATATATTTAATCATAAAAACCTTGAGATTATGCATCAAATTATTCTTACAAACTCATGGTTCTGCCTATGTCAATTATATTTCCATAATACTAGATATTTTACTTATCATTTATCGTTGGCAAATTGCTTTTTATTATTTCTTTTGTATCTCAGTCTCAACTTTAAGTCAGGATTCTAAGCCATGTGCCTGACACTTAAAAATGAAAATGAAACACTGCTTGTCTTTTTAACATTTGTTCCAAAATTTAATAATAATTGGTAAATTACTATGTGATGGGCTCTGTTCCAGAACTCTTTGCTAAGTGGTTTCCCATTTAATATTCAAAAGCACCGTAAAACTTTGGCACACTCAGAAACAGGTTTGTAGAGATAATAGTACTTGGTTGGGTCACATGGTACAAAGGAACCAGGATATTTACTTACTTCACTTTGACTCATGACCCAGATCCTAACTCTTTTGTGAGCTACATTTTAAAAGGACAAAGTTTTGCATATATTTGTAAGTGTATGTTCCTCCAAATTACTGGTAGTTATTCATTATTTCTGCCTAAGAAGATGTTGTCTGATTCATGGAAGCTGTAGTCACAGGTGTTTGAAGGATGCTGGGATTTGGACTCCAGGCTGCATGAGCAGCAAGTTTTGTTTTTTTTTTTTTTTTTTTTAACCTGGAACCAATCTGTCTAGTCCCCAGAACTGTAGTTTATAAAGCATTTAATATAGATTTAAAAGTGGACATTGAGGGAGGAGAAACACATGTGAGCATGATAGGCATGAGGAAAGGAAAGTTAGATGTGGGGAATGAGCTATGTCAACGAAAGACAGAAGTGAGTCTGGGTCAAGTAGAGATGATGGGAAAAACCTTTAATAAATACATAAAGTAAGTAATTTATAATGAGCTTATTTTATTCTGTGTATGTATGTCTATATGTGTTCCTGTGCATATATGGAGGTCAGAGGACAATGAGTAGGGAGGTTGTCAGACCACAGGGGTTCTGGTGATAGAACTTGTGTCCTCATGCTTAATGACAAGTGCTTTAACCCTCTTTAAAAATTACATTTATTGGAATGGAGAGATGTCTCAGCAGTTAAGAGCACTTACTGCTCTTCCAGAGGTCCTGAGTTCAATTCCCAGCAACCACATGGTGGGTCACAACCATCTGTAATAGAATCTGATGTCCTTTTCTGGTATGTCTAAAAATACCTATAGTATACACATACAAATATAATAAATAAATCTTAAAAATTACATTTATTATTTTTATGTGTGTGAGTGTGCAGGAGTTGTGTATGTGGATGTTGTAGAAATTATTTAATCCCAGCTTAGGGGTTTTACCCTGACTTTGGCCATTTAGTTCTCAGATAAAAGACACACACAACCTTTATATTTACAATAAGCCTTAATTAGCATAAGAGCAGCTATTGATCCTCTAGCTGTTATGTCTCTATCCCAGCCAATAATCCCACTATATAATTTGCCATGTTTTGTCTGGGTTGCTTTTAACTCCAATTAGCCAACCCACGTGGTCATTATTTTATGACTCACCTAACACATGGCAGCTTCTTCTCTTTATCTTCTTTTCCCCTCCATGTTCTTCTCTGATGCTGGGGAAGTCCTGGAATGGTAAAAACCTACTTCTCTCTCTTCTGTCCAAGTATCAGGTATTGACTGTTGGCATCTCTATTCAGCAGTTGGAAATAATTTGAGGGCAACATCACATAGCAGCACTTGGGTCTATGTGTGGACTCTCTTGTCTCTGGGATAGTCAGGCCTTGGGGGCCTGCAGTTAGCATTATAATACTTAGTGACAGACTAAACCTCAACAAGTGGAGGTCAGGGGCATCTGGTAGGAGTCTGGTTTCTGTGTAGGTTCCAGGTATTGAACTGATTACAGATGTCCCTGGATTCCACTGTACTTAATGTCCTCAGTTGTAAGTAACTAAGTAGAAAAGTGGTGGTTAAGGTAAGGGAAAAGGTACTGAGAAGAGAGATAGGACTTGGTCCAAACTAAGCTTATCTCACCTTATCCTGGAGTTGCCACAGGTTGCTTTCTCTGCATTTGTGTCACATCATGAGTTATGTCATGTGACTAAATGTGCACACCCATTAACTCATTGTATATTTGTTTTAGCTAACAAATATTTCTTGTAGCTCTAAGTGAAGGTAAGGTAGCACTTTACATCTGGATATGATTACAGTAATTGGATTGATTACACATCACTCAGGGGCAGTTGCACTTACTTATTTTGGTGATTGGTGTGTTTGAGATAGGCTCTGGCTGCATGGCTAGCTAGCCTCTGTTGGCTTGAACTTAAAACAGATTTGTAGTTTGTTTTAAGGCTAAAGACTTATAAGTTAAGTTTTATCCTTTGCTTTATCTCCTTGAACATAGCATGGTTATCGAAAAGGCTCTATCCACTAATTTTGTTATTAGGTGGCTCTCATTTGTATAGTTTATTTCTTTGTGTCTCAGTTGTATTTGCAAATTGACTGTAGAGTGAACAAAAGTGCTGTCAAGTGGTGGAATACAGTTCTAGCCAGTTGCTTCTTTCCAGGGTTACTTCAGTCCACTTCACAGATAAACTAATGTGAGGTTGTTGGTATCAGGCTCTGAACCCAGTGATATCACATTTAGGCAACCCCCACATCGTTGCCAAGGCAACAGCCATACATTCCCAGAAGCCATCTGGCTACTTCACCTTTACCTGGGAGAGACTATGTCACCACCTATATAAAACAGCAGAACCCTCTGATCTCACTGTCTTCTTCCCACTTCTTCTTCTCCCCCCCACCATCTTTGCCCTGAATAACTCCCCCCCCCTTGGAATTATTTGGTTTGGTGTTGTGTGTTCTAAGCTGTGTGCAGACTTCTAACAGAGGTGGCATTTGATTTCTGGGAAGCTTAATTTGTTTACTTCTAGTTTGTTCTTATTTCTAAGATACTAACAACCTACTACAGATATCAGTATATTTGGAAGATTCTTAGACTCCTGTTCTCATTAACTTAGTTTGGTGTTTGTTAAAAACATGGCCCACTTTTCAGCCCCTCCTCTGGAGTTGACAGACCATCTACTCTCAGAGGGGAAAGAATCCCATTTGGGGAGAAGCAGCAGATCTTTGTAAATTTTGTTCTCCTCTGAATCTTAACTAATTTCCACTACTTGGGAGGTGTCTTTGCCTTGGGACAATTTTGTATAGAAAACGCAGTTTTAGTTTTCTATGGGGTTTGCTTGGTTTTGTGGGTTTTTTTTGTTTTTTTTTTTCAGTATTGACACCAAGCCCACTGCCTCTTGAATGGTAGGGAAGTGCTGCACCCCTGATCCATATCCACAGTCTTAGCATCTATCTCAGTGTCAGACCTGTCTACCCTCGTCAGTACACCATCAGCAAGAATTTTCTAACTGCCTTTTCTCAGCAGAAACCCTGGTGAGCATAAGGTGATCTTAAATGTGTTATCAAATGAATTACTATTTATTTATTTATTTATTTATTTATTTATTTATTTATTTTGGTTTTTCCGGGACAGGGTTTCTTTGGGTAGCCCTGGCTGTCCTGGAACTCACTGTGTAGACCAGGCTGGCATCAAACTCAGAAATCCACCTGCCTCTGCCTCCCAAGTGCTGGGATTAAAGGTGTGCGCCATCAGTTATTGATCGTTATTGGTTGTCAACTAGTATTGATAATTATTTATTACCATTTATTGATTATTGATTGGCATTGATTGTTGATCGTTATTCCATCACCGTGATCCCCAGCCTCTGCCTCCCTCCCGAGTGCTGGGATTAAAGGTGTGTGCCACCCCTGCCCAGCTGAATTACTATATTTTTATTTTTTATTTATATATTATTTATAACTGAGACTGTGTTCCTGTAGTCTGGTTGTGAGCTTATTATGTAAATGGGTCTGGCCCTGAACTCCTGATTCTCATTCAACCTCCCAGACACTGAAATTATAGGTGTACTACCTGGCTTTAAATTTGAAGATATATTTGACTATTTGTAGAGAAATGGCATGAGGAGACTGCTTCCAGCTTGCTGGCTTCCAGGCAACCTAGAGTCTTTGTCATTCTCAGCTGACTGAGACTGAGGAAGCTTATGTTCTCAAGCAGAGAATCCTGGTGTTCTGCCAAGTAGGCTGCAAACCTGAGGAAGCCCCCTTCCCATTTCTTTTCCCATGAGAGAGTAACTTTGTTTACAGTTTAATAAACATCATGATGGGAAGCAGTGCAGCAAGCAGCAGGCCTGGCAGCTGGAGCAGAATGCTGGGAGCTCACATCTTCAGCCACAAAGCAGGAAGCAGAGGGAGCAGACTGGATATGACAACAGTCTTCAACCTCTCAAAGCTCACCTCCTGGGACTTACTTCCTCCAGCAAGGCCATACCTGTTAATCCCTTCCAAACAGCACCACCAGCTGACAAGTGTCCAAATATCTGAGTCTGGGGGACATTCTCAGTCACTATTTATATTTAATGGCTGTGACATACACATTAGCAGAATTCTCAAGTCATTTGCTTTTAAAAGGAGGTATATAGATTCAGAGTTTGAACCAGTAATTTTGTAATAGAAATCTCTTTGACTCTTAAGGGATGAATTTTTTTAATTTTTTATTTTATTTTTATTTTAATTTTAATTTTTTTTTTCAAGACAGGGTTTCTCTGTGTAGCCCTGGCTGTCCTGGAACTCACTCTGTAGACCAGGCTGGCCTCGAACTCAGAAATCTGCCTGCCTCTGCCTCCCGAGTGCTGGCATTAAAAACATGTGCCATCAATTATTGATCATTATTCGTTATCAATTAGTATTGATAATTATTGATTATCATTTATTGATTATTGATTTGCATCAATTATTGGTTTTTTATTCCATCACCGTCATCCCCCTGCCTCTGCCTCCCAAGTGCTGGGATTAAAGGTGTGCACCACCACCGCCTGGCCAGGGAAGAAGTCTTTCGGACTAGCATATAATCTAGGTAAGGAGAATTTAACAGAAGCATGGAAATTCTGGGCTTGATAACATGGACACCACTGAACACCCTTGCACATGCCTAGAGCAAGTTTAAAAGCAAAACTCTTCTGTCCGCAGGATTAGTAATTTATCCTCAGGGTCTTTTACATATGCCCCTAAAACATATAAATTGTCTTTCTCACTCCAGTGACTTAGCTGACAACCTCTGTGTGTCTTTAGCCATCTTTCATGTATATAATATGTCATTAATACAAATGTCAGAAAGTGAAACCAAATCAAAGGTGATTTCAAAAACTAGAGTCATGTGTGTTGATAAAATATATTTTAAAGACTCTCATAAATCTTACCAAAGCCGATTTGACTTTCATAGTGTATGTAAGGCTTCATATAATAATCTTTTTTTTTTTTTTTTTGTTTTTTGTTTTTTGTTTTTTTTCGAGACAGGGTTTCTCTGTGTAGTCCTGGCTGTCCTGGAACTCACTCTGTAGACCAGGCTGGCCTCGAACTTAGAAATCCGCCTGCCTCTGCCTCCCAAGTGCTGGGATTAAAGGCGTGCGCCACCACCGCCCGGCAATAATCTTTGATATAAACGTATATAATTACAGAAATCTATGTGAATATTGTATTTATGAACCATAATGCAGTGATAGCCTAACTTGTAGCTAGAAGAATTTGACTTTGTGCCTCTTTGGATCTAACAATGATTTAACTGGCTTACTAGTTAGTCCCTAAGCCTGAAGCTTAAGACATGCCAGCATTTAATAATCTGGTGTTTTATGGTACAGTTAAGTGTTGCCTTATGAATGCCAGTGTTTTTTGTCTTCTGCCCCCTCTTTCCTTCTCTGCCTTCATGGCTCTGCTCTTGTCTGTCTGCCTCTACCCAGTCTGCAGGCCTCACCCCTCTCCCTTCTCCCAATAAACTTCCTTATACCTGACCTCTTGCATTTAGTAATTTCTCGAGAGCACATCTTGGCATGGGGCTGCAGTAATACTCCCTTGCTGTATTATATTTCACCCTCATGTATTAACTTTGTTATCACAATAATCAGCCCCTTATGATGTGTTCTTTTAATGAACTTCTTGGGGGATGCATTTTTTTTTGTTTTGTTTTTGTTTTTCAAGACAGCGTTTCTCTATGTAGCCTTGGCTGTCCTGGAACTCACACTGTAGACCAGGGTGGCCTCAAACTCAGAAATCTGCCTGCCTCTGCCTCCCAAGTGCTGGGATTAAAAACATGTGCCATCAATTATTGATCATTATTTGTTGTCAATTAGTATTGATAATTATTGTTTAGTGTTTATTGATTATTGATCAGCATTGATTATTGATCATTATTCCAATACTGTTATCCCCCTCTGTCTCCCAAATGCTGGGATTAAAGGCGTGCACCACCACTGGCCGGCATATGATGTGTTCTTTTAATGAACTTCTTCGGGGATACATTTGTATGGCAAATGTGTTATACTGTGTGTGTTTTTCTGAGTGGCTAGTATGACACGGTTTAAGGCCTGTTTTAGGTCAGATGATAAAGGGAATATTTTAGTAGATTGTTTAACTAGTTAGCGGTAAAAAGTAAGTAACTGTTAGTTGTACTTATCGATGTTTTATGCAAAGTGAATGTTAAATGTTGTTATTCAGGAAGGCATAGATTCTTTCTCCATCGACCCCTCTGACCCAGTTGAAAAATTGAGAAGTGTTTACATATGAGGCTTAAATTGTAGGGAGGATGTTCTCTGGACAGATAGAACAGATAAAGCAACCTGAGAATAATTCATTTTGATAAGGTATACTTGGCAGTAATCTTTTGTCTTGCGTTAATCAGACATTTAAATTTTCAAATTTCCTGTTTCCCTTGATAGAAGCTCAATGAAGAGTACATTATGGTATAAAATTAACTTATTTTTTTCTCCTCATACAGAAGTTCCACCCACCATGAGGCAGTCTTGCAGGAAGCAAGCAGAAAATGATGGCTGGAAAATAGGTGTGTTTTAATGATTAAAGATATATACATGTCTAGATAGATTTTGTTATTTTTATTTTATGATATGGCTTCAGGTATAATGTGACTTTATACACCAACTCTGTATTTTCTCTGTTCATAAATTTTAACCCTTAAAGTTTATTTTACTGTCAAGAATTTTGTCCTGAGGAAGTAGATATTCTTACACAGAACAATTTAATATATTTTAGTTTATCTCAGCATTATTAGTAATACTAATCACTCAGTCATTCACTCACTCAGTCATTCACTAACTCAGTCACTCACTCATTCACTCACTCGCTCCCTTGCTCGCTCACTCACTCAGTCACTCACTGCTCACTCATTCACTCAGTCACTCCCTCATTCACTCACTCACTCACTCGCTCCCTCAGTCACTCAGTCATTCAATCACTCAGTCAATCACTCAGTCACTCACTCACTGGCTCGCTCAGTCACTCAGTCACTCACTCACTCAGTCACTTGCTCACTCACTTGCTCTCTCACTCACTCAGTCATTCACTAACTCACTCACTCATTCATTCATTCACTCACTCACTTATTCATTCATTCACCGCATGTCCTGTGCTCAGAGAACTCCTGCCTAGGTAGTCTGGACAGCACCTAAGGCCTTGCTTCTTCTGTCTGGCCCTCAGTCTCAGTGTGCTTGCTTCAAGCCCATCTCTTCCGGAGATGGGTGGGGTGTGGGTGCCTTTGTCAAGGCCTTTATCCTTTGCAGGCCTGGGGAGGAGCAGGAGCAGGAGGAGGAAGAGGAGGAGGGAGGTGGCTGCTCAGTGCCTGTCCCTGCTGGGTCCAAACAACCATGGGTGTGGCTGGCATTTCCTCTGGCAACCATAGAGAAGGGGCGGAGCAGGTGTGCACTGGAGTCTGGTCTTGCTGGGATATTAGAAGACCTCTTGAGACCAGAGCTTGAGGAATGAGTAATGCACAGCCACCTGGACACATGGAGTCCAGGATGGACATTTGAGCTTTTTTATTTTCTGGAGATGGCTGAATCTGGAGGTGGCTGTAGATGCATGGCCTGCAGAGGAGGCCAAGATGGTAGGGAGGCAAGATGGTAGCCAGGACTACACAGAGAAACTCTGTCTTGAAAAACAACAACAACAAAACAAACAAACAAACAAACAAAGAGAAAGAAACACACATGGCTCCCTTTGATGGTTTCTTAGCAGGGCAGACATCTGGGTACATTTCCATCTTCTGAACTATAGAACATTGCTAAGTGCTTCTTCTGTTCTGTCTCCTCCGGGCGACTCCAGCACCATCCCTATAGCTTCCAGGCACAGTAGAGGAAACCAGGGACAAGGGACAGGAGACAGGAGACCCTGAAGTCAGCAGAAGGTCCCAGCTGCAAGTGAGTCATGATGGTGTGTATAACATAGAACTTCGAGGGAGAGAGCCCCTCTGTAGAAGATGCAGCCTGCCCTGATTTGTGATATGAACTAAACAACTAATTCATCCCTTCTAAGAACTATGAGCCCTCCAAATGAGGCAAACCTTATTTGTTTTCCTCATTAGTTTTAGGAAACACACACACACAGCAGATTTTTTTTTTTTTTTTTTGGTTTTTTGAGACAGGGTTTCTCTGTGTAGCCCTGGCTGTCCTGGAACTCACTCTTTAGACCAGGCTGGCCTTGAACTCAGAAATCCACCTGGCTCTGCCTCCCAAGTGCTGGGATTAAAGGCACGTGCCATCAATTATTGATCATTATTGGTTATCAATTAGTATTGATTACCATTCATTGATTATTGATCAGCATTGATTATTAATCGTTATTCCATCACTGTCATCCCCCTGCCTCTGCCTTCCAAGTTTTTGGATAAAAGGCGTGTGCCATCAATTAATGATCATTGCTAGTTATCAATTACTCTTGATAATTATTGATTAATATTTATTGATTATTGATCAGCATTGATTATTGATAGTTATTCCATCACTGTCATCCCCCTGCCTCTGCCTCCTGAGTGCTGTGATTAAAGGCGTGTACCTCCACTGCCCGGCAAGTCCCTCTCTTCCTCACTGCATTCTTCTGCACTTCCCTTTCTCCATCCTTTATTACCACCCTTTGCTGATGACCTGTCCTGTCCAGAGTACCACCCCAGCCATCTTTCTCCCTGTTCCCCTAATTCAGTGTCCTTTTACCTTATGACCCCAGCCCTAACCCCAAATCGGGACATGCTACCTCAGGCTCCATCTTGAGCCTTTTCTGTTAGACTGGAAGACTGCCAAGGGAAGCAAGTGTTTAAAATCCAAGAGAGAAGGACACTGGGGTTGGAAAGCTACCCAAACCTACCGTTTCTTTTTCCATAAAACAGAGTGGTCACCACACCTATATGGTAGGGTCAGCCTGGTGAATGTAAGGGTTGATGAATTGCATTTTCCCTTAGTCTGATAGTGGCTCAGCCCAGGTGTCACAGTGAGACTTCACTGTAGCATTGACAAGCCTGACCAGGAGGAGCAGGGCCGTGACACTGGACAGCCTTCTCTTACCTGCCCATCAGCATCTGGCTGTCTGGTCCCAAGCCCTGGAGGTGTATATAAGAAATTGCCTGCGCATAAATCAGCAGAGATCAGCATAGATCAGCCAGGGCACAAGGGGGATGCAGATTTATGCAACTGATCTCTGCAGAGTCAGGGCCACTGGGGGTTCTGCATAAATTAGCATAGCTAATGGGCGGGTCCAGATAGCAGTCAGCTCATTGGCATAAATTAGCATAGGTTTTATTATGATTAGCATGGGTTATAATGCAGCCCTGGAAATTTGAACTCCTTTTTTGCATAAATTAGCATATTTAAGGAGCACATCTGTAGAGGAACCAGCCGATTAGCATAAGTTATAATTTTTTTTCACAGATTAGCATAAAGTATGAGGTGTATTTTCATTTCTAATCAACCACAACGATGGAGCAGTCCAGGGGCCAGGAGAGACTGGTGTGACCAGTGCTGGTGTGAGCTAGGAAGAAGACTTGGGAAAACATTAACAAGGTAGGGGCTAGCATGGGGACCCTTGGGGACACCTCATTCCACCTGAGATATGATGGTACTATGTTGTGTTCAGACCCTGTCTGCTCTGACTGGTCTCACCCCTGTTGGTTCACTTCACACATAACAAACCTGGGTATCCTGGCCTCCACACTGACAGGAGGAATGGTGGCCAGCCAGGCACGAGCTGCCAGGGGAGAGCAGCTCTCCTGACTCTAGTCCAGCTGGTGGGTGCCATCACCAGAAGTAATGCTCTAAGAGAGAAGTTGTAACCCTGTAATCCTGGAGGTGAGGCTGAGGAGGACAAGGAGTATTAGCTTTCCTGGTAAGACTGCTTGGTATTCTCACAGGACCCAGCTCTTTTTTTTTTCTGCAGGCAATATCCCAGGATCATTGGTCCCCAAAGGAGAGATGTTAGTGGTGGTTGTTCACACAGAGCTTTGCTGCTGCTGGCCTCTCTTCTTCAAAAGCGAACCAGAAGAGTCAAAACAGATCTTAAAGTTATCACCTCTAGGGTGGGGTGGGGCAAGTGAAGGTGAAGTCTCCCTAGTTAGAGTCACTATCCCCCTCTCTGCACAGCCACAGCCATCTGAGTCTATCAGTGCCTCCAGTGACTTCTTCCCCTAAGTAGATTTTCTGCTGCCCAGAGGGAGGCAGTAGCACTCCTGTGTTTCCTCAAGGGCTCCCTTCCCTTTGGAGCCCAGGTTGAGGGTTCCAGGGTCCACATCTCTACTCCTAGGAAGGGTGTCATCCATCTAGCTGTCCCTGTGGAGTGCCTTCCAAAGCCTGAGCTCCTTGTTAGATGCTGGGAGCCTGGTAAAAGTTAGCTCCCACACTGATTCATTGCACAAAGGAGAGATTCGGTCTCTGCTCCCCCAACCCCCCCCCACACACAGTCTTTTAGTTTTTATCGTTTGCCATGACCTGGTGGCCCCACGTCAGCAATGCAGACTCCTGCATAGCCCAGGGGAGGCTGTCTTCATTGCAGTGCTTTACAAGAGCATCAAAGGCTGTTTAAGATGTTCCCCTGGAAGGCTTTTCTCCAGTCTTTTCTCTGAACTCGGCTCTGAGACGACCTGGGTGTGACCAAAAGCATTGCTACCTTGCTCTACTGCTGGCAAAAGCAGTGCCCCACTTGAGCCGCCTGCCCCTTGAAGCCTGCCATCCCTCTCGGGATGCGGAAGCAGGGTTTGCAAAGCTGCAGGAGTTTTCGGGGCTGCGAGTGCGCGTGCGCATGCGCGTGGTAGTGGCAGGGAGGGCAGCGCGCCCCGCGGAGGCCAGAGGGCGCTTTCCTACACCTTTCATCTCTGCTGCAGTTTCTCTACTGGTGCGCATTAGGCATTCCCACGTGTGCAAAAGCATGGTGTGTGTGTGTGTGTGTGTGTGTGTGTGTGTGTGTGTGTGTGTGTGTGTGTGTGTAAAGGTACCTCTTAAGACCATGTGCCCCAGGCTAGCCAGGCCTGATGTTCATAGGGGGGCGGAGGCCAGCCTGGTAGTGGCTGCTGTTTCATTTTCTTCCAGCCTTTTCTCCTAGCCCTATCTTCTGGCTTTTTGGGGTTCTTGGTGTCTCCAGTTCTCTTCATCTGCTCGCTGCCCTTGCTGGGGCAAGAGACCAGTGCTTTCCCATTGAGGTATTAGTTCATTCTCAGCCACTGAGCCCGCAACATTTAGCAGGGCTCTGGCACACAAGTTTAGGCCCCCAAGCAGACCGCTAATGCTAGTAAAGACATTGTGTCATTGGGGAAGGGGGTAGCTCCCCTACCAGAGCCAGACAAACCTTGACCCTATTGGTCTGATGCAATTTAGGGGGTGGGTCCCAGAGACTGGTGAAGGGGCTCTAGGCAATTTCAGAGTCAGGGATGGGATTTAGCAGGGCGAGCCCAGTGGTTGCAGCTGCAGCGGTTCCCGAGGCTTTCTGCCCGTGGCCCACCCAGGCAGCCCAGAGCCGGCAGAGTCTCCTCAAAGTCACAGAGCAAGGGAGCCTTGTGCCCACAAGGTGGTGGGGCCTGGGCTGGAAGAGGCGTGGCTGCTGAGCCTGAATCCCAGCGCCCTTTCGCCTCAAGTGCTGCGTCTGGCCGGTGGTGCAGCCGCCTGAGAAAGAGCAGTCAAATTGCAGTCTCTCCAAAGAATCCTAGTTATGCAGGTGAGCCCACTCCCCACGAGTGCTTATAGCAGTGCCGCAGAGCCCTCCAGGGCCAGCGGGCTAAGGCTGGGAGCGGGGCATCATCCCAGAGGGAGTGAACCCCCAGAGTTGGTTGCTCCGCTAGTGACCTGGGGTGCAGAGAGAGGGCGTGTGAAGCTCCAAATCCCACTTGCTCAGAACCCATTCCCAATCGGGGTGCCCTCTCTGTCCCACTCTGGGAGCAATGTCCACCCGCCCCTCGTGCCCCCAGGGAATGAGGCGAGCAACCTTTTCTTTCCTAGTTTTTAGTTTCATCCTACCGTTTTGGTTTGCTACACTGCACAAATATTAATTATATAAAGACGCTGGGCATAGATGTTTAGTGCCTTCTGACCAGTGACTGTCACTCAGCAGCCTGAGCTTCTGGCCAGTCTCATGTCGCCACCTGCTGGCCACAGGTGGTATGACAGCCTGTGATGCCTTCAGAATGATTCTAGCTTGGTTTGGGGCAGGGGGGACTCTTTGTAGGTCATGGTCTGTGTCATGCACACAGCATGGATCTGGAATATGTTTACAATAAACCAAATACATTTATCTTTTCTACAAGCATGGCAGCAGTTTGTTGGTGCACCCACCCTTTCTAGTGTGAGGTTAGAAGTTAGAGATCTTACAACCTGCTCCTAATTAGAACTCTTCCCTGGAAGAAAAGAGGATTTTACTATCCCACTACCTGTTCTAATTACTTAGTATTTTCAGAATTCCTATGACAAACCACAAACTAGAGCAAATCTAGTTTTAAAGACACATTTCTTAAATGTCACTACCATATGACATGCTGAAGGCGGGTGTGGATCCTAGGAAGAATGGGGATTCTAGCAGAAGGGGGATGGTTCCCTGTGTACTTGCCAGTGCTTTCTCAGAATTGGACAGATGAGGGGATGGTGGGTGGGTCCTCATGCTGTACTCAGGTGAGGACCTCCTCTAGGCAGGTGACCGTCAGCTTGATGTAAGGTGGAGCAGGTAAAAAGTGCTGAAGGAGTGGAGACAGCATGGTAGGAAGGGCTTAGCCCAGATTCAAACCTTCCTCACTGGAACCAAAGGAGCAGGCACATGTCAGTGGTGGAGGGGAAGACCAGCACGGGGTGGGGGGAGGAGGGAAAAAGGCAGCATGGCTCTAAAGCCAGATTACTCACCACAACAGCTTGCAGCCAAGTTACACAGCAAGACCTGTCGTGGTAGCCTCCATCAAACACACACACACACACACACACACACACACACACACACACACACAATACAACACACACACACACACACACAATACACATACACACACACACATACACACATACACACACACACAATACACATACACACACACACATGCTCACACACATACACACACACACACACACATGCTCACACACACGCACATGCACACACACACAAGAGACACACTGAAGAGTTTATCACTGTCTTCCCCTTGCCTGGATCCCAGTCTCACCTGCTCACCTAGCTCCTATCAAAATCTAAGGGCAACTTGCTTAGCTTTGATATCTCTGTAGCTGGTCTCTACTCAGCAACAACCAGCAGGTGTGAGATGCTACAGTGGCCTTACCTAGCGTCTCGGGTACCAGGACACAGATATCTTTTCACATGTTAACTACCCATTCTTTCCTATTTTTGATCAGGTCTACTTTTCTGTCAATTTGGGTTTTTTCATTTTGGGGGGGTCATTACTTTTTGGCTTTATGTTTGTGTACTAATTTTTGTCAGCAGTTGAATGCACCACCAACACTCTTTATAGCTTCCAGTTTTAAATTATGTTTGTTTTTATTTTCTTTGTGGAATCTTTAGATACACAGAAAAACAAAATTGCTGTTTTTTGGTTTTTTTGTTAAATTGGACTTTCTCTGTTATTTCATGGTGCCCTCACATCCTAATAATTCTACGATGCCTGCTATCACATGGGCACTCAGGAATTGCTGACTTAAGTGAGGAGGAGCTTTTGTGTTTCTCAAAGTTTTTATTCATGTATTTAAGACCTGAATACATATGAATTATTATTCCTGTTTGACACAGGACAGAACTCTCATTTTTACCTTCTGTGTATTCTAGCTTCATTGATTAGATATCTTCTTTTTACAGATACATGATACTACCTAGGTTTCCATATGTGCCTGGGTCTTTTTTGTGTGTTACTATAACTTTCTAAGTCTCCATGGCAAGGCAAGTCTCTAGTTTTTCAAGAGAGTTTGGCCCTTCTTGGCCCCTTGTTCTGCATAAATGCGGGAGTCAGTTTAAATAGTTCTTACCTGAAATCAGTCAGTACCCTTTCCTTGGCATTTTCATTAGCTGTTCTTTAACTGAGTGTGTTTATCAACTGGGGAGGATTTCATCTCTGTATATATTTGTGAATGTAAATTTTATAAATTATATCCAAGTCTTTCAATCCATTAATAGTTCATATTCCTTTACACACTAAATCACCTTTAATGTCAGGGGTTGTTTTGTGATATTTGAAGGTTTTACCCACCATTTATTAAGCAAAGGCTTCTGAACTTTTCTCCACTTTGCCTAATCCCCAGGGCTTGCCTACTCTACCTGTATTGAGTACATATGGAAGTAAGAGAGAACCTATAGCTACCCCTTGGCATGTTATGGTGATGGAGGGCATTACCATGCCACTTGATTGGGTTTCATGTGGGTTGCTGCCTGGTCGACTTACCTGCTCCAGTACCTAATGGGATTATCCAGGGCTATCTCATTTAGCCTCTGAGGAGATGAGGGCCTGAGGATGAGGGATTTTGCCTTGGATCACTAGGTTAGCAGTGGTGCAGCCGAGATAAGAACTCAGTCTGTTGAACCTTAAAAGCCCACATTCTTTCTTTGACTTTGTCCGGGGGGTAATCCTGATGTAACTCTCCTCCCCAATCAGCTTCTAGTTGTGCTTATCTTGGGTCTGTGCTGGACAATGGGTGGTCCTGTAGTGACGGGGTGGTTTGTACACATGTGGTATGATTCAGTTGACAGCTTGTTCTCTCCTTCTCCCAGCCCCAGCTCCAGAAAGTGGGATAGAAAATTGCCACATGTGGTCTTTAGGGACTTTTGTAGTTGTCAGTTATATGCTGTATAAGCTTCACGAGAAACTTAGTGCTTCTTTAGGAGAACATTCAAGACAAAAAAAAAGTACTGCTTTTCTGTCTCCCCATGGCGCAACTGCATGTCAGTTACCTCAGTACAGTGGGATTTACTATTAGAGCTGTTCAGTTTTTGCTTTTGTGTTTTTGCCTATGACCCCTGCCCCCACTGCTAACATCTTGCCTTTTAAAAAGCTTAGGTTTGTCTTACAACTTTATTTTTCTTGCTCATAGCAGTTCAGTGCATGCGTGTTGGTTCATAGCTGGACAGTGGGCTACACAGTAGTGGTAGGCATGGGACATGGTCTGTTATGAGCCACACCCTTTAAGTAGCTATTTGGACTCATTGGAAGAGAGGTTCTTCTGGGGGTAGGACACCTCTGGCCTCAAACTGGCATAACCCTTTAGCCAATGGGATCCCCTCAGACATTCTTTTTGGGTCTCATCCTCCAGAGATTTGCATATTCTATCCAGCCACATGCACTTTTGGGTTCTAGAAAGGACCACTGCCTCGACTACTTCATTTCCAGAGCTATTGACTCTGCTGGGCAGGCTGTCGCACTGACTATTACAGCAGGGAGCTGTAACTGTTATTTATTGTCTAGCCTTTTCTTGGTTGTAGGATCAGTACATGGCTGCCAAGATCCAGATGCTGGAGGAGCAGATCTGCTACACAGGAGGATGGGACACTATCTGAAATATTTAGTGGAACACAGAGGTTGAGTACATTTTACTTTTTTGGTGCCCAAATTTATTGTGAACTTTTTAGGTTTAAGAAAAAAAATTGTTTTAATCCTCAATTATTTATAGTCTGTATTATTTACTTTTCTGTTGCTGTAAAAAATACTATGACCAAGGCAGTTTATGGAAGAGATTGTTTTGGCTTGTGCTTCCAGAAGAATTAGACCATCATGGCAGTGAGCTGAGAGATCACATGTTAAACCCCAAACATGAATAGAAACAGTAAACTGGAATTGAGGGTAGTCTACATACTATCCTCAGAGCCTGCCCCTAGTGAGGTGTAGCCTGTTAAGTCACCACCAGGGTTCAAATATTTGAGCCTATGGTAGACATTCTCATTTAAACCACTACAGTCCACTCCCAGGCCCCAAAGGCTCAGAGGCCATTGTGATAATGCAAAGTGTATTGAATCCTACTTCAGAAGCCCCCATAGTCTTCCACAGTCTCAATAAAACCCTGTGAGTTTGAATAGTGAATTAACTTCAGCATACAATGGCACAGATAGACATTACTATTCCTAAAAGGAGGAATGGGGGCATAGTCAGAAAATGCTGGACCAAACAAGACTGATAATGCAGCATGTAATCACCGAACCCCCAGCTCAGCAATTCCCAGCTGTGGGCCATGACCCATCAGAATCCAGATACTTACATGAGAATTCATGACAGTAGCAAAATGATGGTCATGAAGTAGCCACGAAAATAATTTTATAGTTGGATGTAGCCACAACACAAGGGACTGTATTAAAGGGATACAGCATTAGGAAGGTTGAAACCCAGTTCTCTAGCTTAATATCTGATATCTGAGGGCTTAGCTGGCTCCATCCCACCATCTTTTCTGCCTGCAGAATATATTTCTTTTTTTTTTCATTTTTTTTTATTTTTTATTTTTTTTTCTAGACATGGTTTCTCTGTGTAGTTTTTTCATTATTTATTTATTTTTTTTCTAGACAGCATTTCTCTGTGTAGCCCTGGCTGTCCTGGAACTCACTCTGTACATCAGGCTGGCCTCTGCCTCCCGAGTGCTGAGATTAAAGGCATGGGCCACCACTGCATGGTTTTTTGGTTTTTTGTTGTTGTTGTTGTTGTTTTTTGAATATGTCTCTAACAGGCTGGTTCCACTCTGTGTAAGCCACTCTTCCTGGCAGATGTCTCACAGCTTTGGTGCCTCCAACATCTTGGAGTCTGTAGAGTGACCCAGGCTTCACTTCATCTCTCAGGGTCTTCATGCAGGGACTCAGGATTAGGGTTGGCGTGAGGTCTTTTGGGGTGTGTGCTTGTGATTTTCCTAAGAAAGGATCTGATGTTCTTTTTTTGCTTGAGAAAGAGTACATATGCAGCAGAAAACATTTGGTTTTGCCAAACAAGTCAAGAGAGGGCCATATTGTCAGTCTCAAAAGGGTATCTCTAAGGAGCAAGCCCTTAACAGGACTGACTCCATATTTGGTTTTTTTGTTGTTGTTGTTATTTTGTTTTTTTTGTTTGTTTGTTTTTTGTTTTTTGGTGTTTTTTTTGTTGTTCTTGTTGTTGTTTTTAAATTTATTTATTTGTTTATTTATTTATTTATTTATTTGGTTTTTCGAGACAGGGTTTCTCTGTGTAGTCCTGGCTGTCCTGGAACTCACTCTGTAGACCAGGCTGGGCTCAAACTCAGAAATCCACCTGCCTCTGCCTCCCAAGTGCTGGGATTAAAGGCGTGCACCACCACTCCCCAGCTGTTGTTGTTTTTAAATTTATTTATTTTGGTTTTTGAAGACAGGGTTTCTCTGTGTAGTCCTGGCTGTCCTGGAACTCTCTGTGTAGACCAGGCTGGCCTCGAACTCAGAAATCTGCCTGCCTCTGTCTCCCAAGTGCTGGTATTAAAAGTGTGTGCCATCAATTACTTATCATTATTGGTATTGGCATCATTATTGATAATTATCAATACTAATTGATAATTGATTACCATTTATTGATTATTGATTGGTATTGATTATTGACTGTTACTCCATCACCTTCATCCCCCTGCCTCTGCCTCCCAAGTGCTGGGATTAACTGCCCAGAACTATTTTAATTTTTATTATCTGGTCTTATTCTTTGGTGTCTTTGCTTTTCTCTGGTGTTTGGTTTAGGACTTTGTGGTCCTTTCTATGGTCCTTTCCGATTCTTTTATTAGTAGGGAGGAGCTGACTGCACAAAGACCCTTGGCTTTTGTGTTGCCAGCTCTCTGATCTTTTGTCTGGGCTGTAGCCTGCAGTGTATTGATCTCAGGCAGCCTGCAGTGTAACCATTTGTGAGAGCTGGTTTGGCTGTCCTGTGCCCTCTTTAGAAGTGTGTGAGGATTGGGAGGGGGGATATGAAAAATCAGAAAGCCTGCACAGAAAGGCTGACTTAGGGCAGAGATGCCTAGATCAGCTTTTTGTGTCTGTGAGAAAGCTTTGGAAAGATAGCTGCTAACTTTTGAGATGCTGATCTACAGTTGTGAAGGCTGCTTCCCTGGCATCCTTGATGGTGGGTCCCAGTTTTTTCTTTCAGGGAACCCCAACTATGTTGTGACATTGGCACCACCTTGTGTCCCAGCTCAGGGTTGGGAAGCTACCTCTGGTTGCCTAGGTTTGCTTGGAGCTTGAGGAGGGAGCCTCTCAGTCAGCTCTCTGTAAACCCCTTAGACTCATTGCATGCTAAATTTCCACCCTGATGCAGCTTTAGAGTGAAGCCCTCATTGTTTATTTTATGGGGAATAGGGGTAGATTTTCATCTCAGCATAATTCGGTTCTAAGCTGGACATAAGGTGGACCAATTTGTTGTTAAAATTTCCAACCCTAATAACCCATATAAATGACACACAATCCAAATATTGTAATTATAAGTCATATGTCAAGATTCTGCAAATCTAATACAATACTAACTTATTTCCCAAAGCTAAGACTCCTTATTAATTGTGGTTTCTCCCTGCCACATGATTCTGGTTCATAGTGGCTTCCTCCTCTCTTCTTCCTTCTCTCTTTTTCTTCTTCTACCTGCCACCCCCTTTTGAGCCTCCAGTCTCACCTTTCCCTGCAACTATCCAATCACAGGCTCTGTTACTTTTATTGACCAATTAAAATAGAACATTTATATGGCATCACCTAGGTACATGATGGTCTGCTTGTGGGGTCTGACTTTTTAGTACAAATCCAAATAATGTTAGCTATTTAAATGTGTGGTTTACTATATTTCTAACCCAGCTGTTTTCCACATGTGTATTTCTAGTCTGCTGTAGCAGCATAGAACATGTACTGTTAATGGTGTATATTCTTTTTTTTAACTAAAAATCTTTTTTATTAGATATTTTATTTACACTTCAGATGCCATCCCCTTTCCCCATTCCACCCCCCCCTTAGAAAACCCCTATCCCATGCTCCCTTTTCCTTTTTGCATTTATACATTTTTTAAAAAATGTTAATCATTGGCTTTATAAGTTTGGTGTTGTTCAATCAGAGGTGTAACCCACTATCCAACCTAGATATAACCAATATCTTTGACTGGTGGAGATACATGAACATCTGCCTCCCTGTCTCCCCCCTCTTTCTCTCTTTCATCACCTAGCTTGTCCTCTCCTTCTTCTCCTCCTCTTCTCCTTACTCCTCCCACCTTAGCTCCTCCTACATATCACCCTTCCTGTTAAAATGAAACTTCTCTCTCAAAATACACTTAGAGCATAAATATGCCGATTTGTACCAGTGAGATATAAGATGGTCCTAATACCCAGCCCATTGTTTTGTTGACTAACCAGCACCTCTGTCATCTATCCTAACTAAAACATTTAGTTCTGAACCTCACTTTAGGATGAATGTCAGCTGACGACCATCCACTCAAATCTTTTCTCTCAAGGTAAATAGTCAGGATTGGCTATGAGGCTATAAGTTTTCAACCCTGCCAGAGACCCAGAGTGACTGAGTTAACTATAATTGTGGGAAGCACAAAACATAGCTTCTAAAACCTAGCCAATTTATAGAGACCTCTAAACACCTGGACAGTCCCTCTACTTCAAAACGTTGGAGCATCTGTTCTTCTAACTTCTGGCCCAGGATCATCTGACAGACCTTAGTGCTGCAGAACTATTAAGGGCTGATTACTCTGTCTAGGCAGATATAATCAGTCGACTATTCTGCAAGTGTGTTCTTTTCTGGACAGTAATTTGTCTGTAGATGGGAAGAGGCAATTCTTGCCTAGTGGCTGTCTCACCACAACTGGAGTATTCCAAAGATGTTCAACTTCTTCTTAGAATTCAATATAGGAAGGTGTCAGGAGCAGACAGATCTTTAATCAAAATGAACATTAATACAGAAATGTTTGTCATGTCAATTCAGAACAATTTAATATATTTTAGTTTATCTCAGCATTCCTAGTAATATTGAGAATTGGGAAAAATATATAAGTATTTAGTACATAGTATTGTCAGTTAATCATCTATACAGAGTAAAACAGTTTCTTTTCCATGTGTCTATTTTGAGAAAATACAGGGAACATATAAAATTTTAATAATCAGTAAAAACATGTCGTTTGCAGTTTGGAGAACACATACCATGGTTGTCACCTATAGCTTTACTTTAAAAACATGATAATCAAAACAGTGAAGCCTAATTATTTTAGGGTTAAAAAAGTGAGACTCTATTTGGAAATCTGCAGGGGGCTTTTAAGTTAATTGTGTGGCAGGGAGCTGTAACTGTTGTTTATTGTCTTGCCTTTTTTTGGTTGTAGGATCAGTACATGGCTGATAAGATCCAGATGCTGGAGGAGCACTTCTGCTATGCAGGAGGATGGGATGCTGTCTGAAATATTTAGTGGAACACAGAGGTTGAGAATGTTTTACTTTTTTGGTGCCTAATTTTATTGTGAACTTTTTAAGATTAAGAAAAAAATTGTTTTAATACTCAATTATTTATAGTCTGTATTATTTAATTTTTTAAAAAGATTTATTTATTTTATGTATATGAGTACACCATTGTTTTCTTCAGACACATCAGCAGAGGGTATCAGATCCCATTACAGATGGCTGTCAGCCACCATGTAGTTGCTGGGAATTGAACTCAGGACCCCTAGAAGAGCAGTCGGTGCTCTTAACCACTGAGCCATCTCTCCAGCCCCTTACTTTTCTGTTGCTCTAAAATAAACTATTGACCAAGGCAATTTATGAAAGAAATTATTTTGGCTTGTGCTTCCAGAAGAATGAGACCATCATGGCAGGGAGCTGAGAGATCACATGTTAAACCCCAAAAATGAGCAGAGATAGTGAACTAGAATTGAGGCTAGTCTACATACTATTCTCAGAGCCTGCCTCTAGTGAGGTGTAGCCTGTTAAGTCACCACCAGGGTTCAGATATTTGAGCCTATGGTAGACATTCTCATTCAAACCACTACAGTCCACTCCCAGGCCCCAAAGGTTCAGAGGCCATTGTGATAATGCAAAGTGTATTGAATCCTACTTCAGAAGCCTCCTTAGTCTTCCACAGTCTCAACAAAACCCTGTGAGTTTGAATAGTGAATTAACTTCAGCATACAATGGCACAGATAGACATTACTATTCCTAAAAGGAGGAATGGGGGCATAGTCAGAAAATACTGGACCCAACAAGACTGATAATGCAGCATGTAATCACCGAATCCCCAGCTCAGCAATACCCAGCTGTGGGCCTTGAACCATCTGAAACCAGATATTTACATGACAATTCATGACAGTAGCAAAATGACAGTCATAAAGTAGCAACAAAAATAATTTTATAGTTGGGGGTCGCCACAACACAAGGAACTGTATTAAAGGAATACAGCATTAGGAAGGTTGAAACCCAGTTCTCTAGCTTAATATCTGATATCAGAGGGCTTAGATGGCTCCATCCCTCCATCTTTTCTGCCTGCAGAATATGTCTCAAACATGCTGATTTCACTCCATCTAAGCCAATCTCCCTGACAGATGTCTCAGTTTGGTGCCTCCAACATCTTGGAGTCTATAGAGCGATGTAGGCTTCACTTCATCTCTCAGGATCTTCATGCAGGGACTCAGGATTAGGGTTGAGGTCCTTTGTGGTGCATGTTTGTGATTTCTCTGAGAAAGGATCTGATGTTCTTTCTTTATTGAGAAAGGGTACATACACAGTAGTAACCATTTGGTTTTGCCCAAGAAGTCAGGAGAGGGCCATATTCTCAGTCTGGAAAGGGTATCACCTAATTACACCTTTGTTTTTCCTGTCTCTTCTACCAGCTCTGTCTACTCTTCCTGGGTCTAATCTCTGCAGTGGTTGAGTAGTTTGTCTTGTGGGTTGGTGAAGATATCTGGAAATTTTATTTTATATGTAGTTTTAGCTATGAACTTCCTGTTTGAACACTTATCTACTGTGATGGTTTGAATAGGAATGTCCCCTATAGGTTCATGTGTTTGAATGCTTTTCCCATAGGGAGCTGCACTATTAGGAGGTGTGGCCTTGTTGGAGTATGTGTGGCCATGTTGGAGGAAGTGTGTTATTGTGAAGGTGGGCTTTGAAGTTTTAATAGATGTTCAAGCTATGCCCAGTGTGGACACAGTCTCCTGCTGCTGGTTACAGATCAAGATCAAGATGTAGAACTCTGACCTCCTTCTCCAGCACCATGTCTGCCTGGATGCTGCCATGCTTCCCACCATGATAATAATGGACTGAGACTCTGAAACTGTAAGTCAGCCCAATGAAATGTTTTCCCTATAAAAGTTTCCCTGGTCATGGTGTCTCTTCACAATAATAAACTCTAAGATACCTACTCACCCACTTTCTTTTGCACGGTGAGACTGTTCCATCAGTTTCTGTCCCCACCCCCAAATTATTTATTTATTTTATTTTATTTTCCTTTTTTTTTTATTCCAAATAACCTCTTTCTGAGTTTTAATTCACTTGATCTAGATTCTTTCCTTTCTGGTCATTTTAGCACTTGTCTTTGTTTAGTGGGTATTACTCCCCAATTTTTTCTTAATTTTGAGTCTTTTTTTAAAGATTTATTTATTTTATGTATGTGAGTACACTGTCCTGTCACTGTCTTCAGACACACCAGAAGAGGGCATCAGATTTCATTACAGATGGTTGTGAGCCACCATGTGGATGCTGGGAATTGAACTCAGGACCTTTGGAAGAGCAGTCAGTGCTCTTAGCCGCTGAGCCATCTCTCCAGCCCCCTTGAGTCTTCTTATGGTCACATTTGTGTATGTTTATCCCCACAGGAAATTGTTCACAATATGTATGTCAGTATTACATTTTTTAACCTGTGAAGCTGGCTGATACATATTTAGTATTTAAGATCTCTGGCTCCCACACAAAGAAAATATTAAATCTAAACCTTCCTGACATAAAATATCTAGAAAACCTAGGACATTATGAAAGGATAAAACATAAGGATACTAAAACTAGAGGAAGAATATTAGATGAAATTCTCAGAAAATATTGATGACAAAATCTTAGAAGAAAAATTTCCTAACATAAGGAGGGAGGTATCTATCAAAGTAAAAGAATCATCAAAACACCAAACAGAATGGACCCTAAAATGAAGTCTCTTGTATAATAATCAGAACATCCAGTACAAAAGAAGAATACTAAAAGCTGCAAAGATCAAAAGCCAAGAAACATATAAATGAAGGTCTATTAAAACTGCAGATGACCTCTCACTGGAGTCTGTAAACATAAGAAGGTCTTGGACATATATGTTGCAGAAACTACAGATGCCCAGATTATTATATGTAGAAAAAAGCTGGCCAGGCAATGGTGGTGGTAACCTTTTATCCCAACACTTGGCAGGCAGAGGCAGGTGGATTTCTGAGTTTGAGGCCAGCCTGGTCTACAGTGTGAGTTCCAGGACAGCCAGGGCTACACAGAGAAACCCTGTCTCTGAAAACTGAAAAAAAAAAACCAACCCAAAAACAGCTTAACTGCTATTAATGGAGAAAATCAGATAGTCTATGCTAAAGTCAAATTTACATACTATCTATCTACACATACAAACTTATACAAAGTTATATATAAAGAATCCAACCAAAGGAAGTTAACAATACACATGAAAACACAGGTAGTAAATAACCTTGTATTATCTGCAAAAGAAAGGAAAGCACACAAATACCCCAACACCAGCACCACCACCAGCAGCAGCAAAACAACAACAAAATACAAGGAATTAACAATCACTGTTCAGTGACTTTCTCAGTATCAAAGACCACAGTTCACCAATAAAAAGACAAAGACTAACAGAATAGATGGTAATAAATATCTAACTTCAATTGCATAGAAGAAATATAGCTCAACATCAAGAATAAGCATTAATTCAAGTTAAATGGATGTAAAAAGATACTCCACGTGGATGGACCAAAGGAGCAAGCTGGTATAGTCATTTTAAAATATAGCAAAATAAATCTTAAACAAAATTAATCAAAAGAATTGGAGAAAAACACTACAAATTTCTTTTTCTTTTTCTTTTTCTTTTTTTTTTTTCTTTCTGGTTTTTCAAGACAGGGTTTCTCTGTGTCGCCTGGCTACAAATTTCTTAAAGGAAAAAAAAATCAACAAAAATGACATTTCAAGTTTTAACATCTATGCCTTAAATGCGTGGTCACCAACCTTTGTAAAATAAAGTGTTTTAAAGCTAAAATCACATAATAACACTCATTCATTTATATTCCAAGATTTCAATACCCCATTCTCACCAGTGGACAAATTCTCCAGACCAAAAACAAAACAAAAACACCAAACAACAACAACACAAAACCAGGAAAATACTCCAGCTAAGTGACAACATGAACATGAGTCCAGCTGATACTTAGAGAACATTCTACTGAAATATAGGAGAATATGCCTTCTGCTCAGCACCTCATGAAACTTACTTATAAACAGAACACATATTCAGACACACTGCCAACCACAATACATACAAGAAAATTTAAATAACACCATGTATGTTATCAGACCACCATGGATTACAGGTGAATATCAACAAAACCTGAAAGAACACAAAGCTTAAAAATTCATGGAAGCTGAACACCTCACTATGAATGATAAACAGCTTAAGACAACCATAGAGGAAGACATTAGAGACTTTCTAGAATTCAATACAAATGAATATGAAACATGCACCATTTTACAGAATACAAAAAAAACCATGAAATTGGTTCTAAGATGAAGGTTCATAGCACAAAATCCCTACATGAAAAATTTGGAGAGCTCTCATACTGGCAATTCAACGGCATGCTTTAAATTCTAGAACAGAAACAAGTGAGCAGTGAAAAAAAGGATGAGAAATCAGTAAATTATCAAGTTGGAGGCTGACATCAGCAAAATAGAAAGAGAAGAATGCAAAGAATTAATGAAACATGGAGTTGCTCCTTTGAGCCTTTTATTAGACAAGATAGTCAAACGCTTATGAAAAGATGGAGAATATACAAATTAATGAAATCTGAAATGAAAATGGGGACAAAATAATAGACAATGAAGAAATCTAAAGAATGGTGATGACATAGTTTTTAAAAGGCCTCAACTCCATTGAACTGGGATTACTAAAAATAATAGAAAATTTCCTGAATACGTTTCTCTTAGCAAAGTTAAATCAAATTAAGATAAACAACTTAAACTGCCTAAACACATAGAAAAAGAGAAGTCATTACAAGTCTGTCACCAAAGAGACCCCAGGGCCATGAATTTTAGGGTAGAATTCTACCAGACTTCCAAAGAGGAGTTCATGAGAATACTCCTCAAAGTATTCAACAATATAGAAAAAGAAGAAACTTTAGCCAATTTGTTTCATGAACCCATGGTTATGCAAAATCCAGTCAACATAAAGACTCAGTAACAAATGAGAATTATAGACCAATTTTTCCTTAAAACCAAATTTAATGTTGATTTAATAAAACAGAAAAAATAAAATAGCCGGGCAGTGGTGGCGCACGCCTTTAATCCCAGCACTTGGGAGGCAGAGGCAGAGGCAGACGGATTTCTGAGTTCGAGGCCAGCCTGGTCTACAGAGTGAGTTCCAGGACAGCCAGGGCTACACAGAGAAACCCTGTCTCGAAAAAACAAAAACAAAAACAAAACAAAAAAACAACAAAAAAAACCAGAAAAAATAAAATAGAAACCACATCAAAAGACCATTCACCATGATCAATGAGGTAGGATTCGTTCAAGAGGTGCAGGGATGGTTCAACATAATGTGATTAACGTGTAAGAAAAAAAAAATTGTAATCTCTTAGATGATGAAAAATTCTCTGACAATATTTAACCTCACTGTATGATAAAGTTCTTGGAGTGATTAAGGATAAAAGGAACATACCTAAACATAATAATATCATTTACTGCAAACCTATAGCTGACATTAAATTATGGAGAGAAATTCTAATTAATTCCACTAATTCACAAAGAAGAGAAGGTGATCCATTCTCTCCATATCTATTCAAAATACTATCTAAAATTTTAATGTAAACTAGTCCTATATTGAAATTACAATTTAATGTTAACTAGTTCTTTACTGCAATTTAAAATGTAATGTTAACTAGTCCAATATTGCAATTCACAATTTAATACTAACCAGCCCTGTAATGAAATTTACAGATTAATGTTAACTAGTCCTATATTCCAAGTCCTATATTGCAATTTACAATTTAATGTTAAAAAGTTAACATTAGATTGTAAATTTAAGGAAGAAGTAAAATTATCTTTATCTGCAGATGATACAATAGTAAGCACAAGTGAACTAACACTTCCCAAAGGCAATTCCCAGAGGTGATAAATACTTTCAGCAAAGTTGCTGGATACATAGTTAACTAAAAAAGAAAAAGAAAAACCAGTGCCCTTTGTATGTACAAATGAGTTTGCAAGTGAAAACAAAATAGAGAGACATCATAAAATTTGAACTGATGGTTGATGCTTGTCAAAATTTGTTTCTACATAATGAATAACCTTGAGTAACTGAATGTGTGTTGCGTAAGATCATACAAATTATTTGTAGTCACAGATGATTTTTGATATTATTGAAGGTTCTCAAAGACTATTATAATATACAAAGTCTTTAATAGATTGATTACTTACTAAAGAGTTTAGTCTTCTATAAAGATATCAGAAAGTACAAGACTTTAACACATTGGCCAAATATATGGGGTTTCTCACATTATGACTTTTTCTCAGGTTTCTAGGAAGACTGCTACATGCAAAGGCTTTACCACATTGCTTATTCATAACATTTCTCTCCAGGATGTGTTCTTCTATGTTCATAGATGACTGTGTTGTGAAAAGGTTTCATCTCATTGATTACATTGTAAGATATGTCTTCAATATGTGTTCTTCTATGTATTCAAATATGTCTATAATATACAAATGTTGGGAAGAAGCAAAAGAAACAGAGGGCATGATTAAGACTCAGGGGTGTGTCCTGAGACATAGGGGGATGTGTGTAAAACTCAGTGAGTGTGTCCTGAGACACAGGGTGCATGTTTAGGACTCAGGAGGCCAGTCCAGAGTCACTGGTGGCATGTTTAAGATTGAGGGGGCATGTCCTGAGTCACAGGGGCAAGCTTAAGAATCAGGGGGTGTGTCCAGAGTCACAGAGAGTTTGCTTAAGACTCAGGGGGACATGTCCTGTGACACAGGGAGCCTGTTTAGAACTCTGTCCAGAGTCACAGTGGGTGTTTTGGACTCAATCTGGGGGCATGTTTAAGACTCAGGAGGCATGTACTGTGACACAGGGGGCATGTCTTGAGTCACAAGGGGTGTGTTTAAGACTCAGGAGGCATGTCCTGTGTCACAGGGGGGCATGCTTAGACTCTAGCATGTATTCTTTCATGATAATGAAGACTAGAGAATTGTGCAAAGGCTTGACTTTATTAAATACAGTCACAGGGTTTAGGTCTTAGTGTTTCCATTGCTATGAAGAAAAATCATGAATGAGGCAACTCATATAAAAGCAACAGTTTAATTGGGACTGGCTTACAGTTTCAGAGATTTAGTCCTTTTTCATCATAGCAGGAAGCAAGGCAGGCATGAAAGAAAACATGATGATGGCGAAGAAGCTGAGAGTTCTGCCTCTTGATCCAAAGGCAGCCAGGAAGAGACTGCCAGGGAGCTAATAGGAGGGTCCATTCAGCACTGGGTGGAACTTCAAACCCCACCCCCACAGTGATGCACTTCCTCCAAGGCCACATCTCATAATAACTTCCTCCCACTCCCTGAGCCAAGCATATTTATACTAACACATTCAACTGCCTGGCCCCCATATGATTGTGCAAACACATGATTGTATGGGGACCATATTTAAAAATAACATAATATAAAATATGTGAGGTTCAAATTAAAAGGTTCCATCATCTATACCAGTATCATAAATGTTAAAAGTCCAAAGTTCAAAGTCTCTTCTGAGGCCATTCCAATCATGTAACTATAATCCTCTATACTTTCAAATATAGCATATAATATCCATCCAAATTCACAGGATATACTTCACTATTCCTTATCACCATTGTGAGGAAATACTGGGCCAAAAAAAGACCAAAAGCCAGCAAGGCAATCTCCAAACTCTGCATCTCCATGTCTGATGTCAAAGTGTTCTTCAGATCTCCAAATCCTTTCTGCCCTGCTCACTGCAGCACAATTCTTCCTCTTTGGCTGATTATATTTCCTGAAAGTAGTTTTTCTGAGAAGGTATCCCACAGCTTTGGATCCTAAAACTTTTGGGGTCTGCAAAATAACTTCAAAATTACAGCTTCTTGTTCCAGTATCTGGGATCCACAGATGATCTTCTGCACTCCTCAAAAGAAACTGGGTCACTTTTACAGCTCTTCCCTCTGTAGTACATTAGGTTCTGCTTGGTGCCAAGCCTTAGCTGCACTGCTTGAAACATTCATGCCTTAAATGCAGTGCCACCTGGGTGACTCTTACACAGGACCGAGTCAAGCTGCACTACAAGAGACAACCTTGGCTACCTCTGGAATACAACTTCTTTCTCCTCTCAGAAAACACTTAGCAGAAGATGTCACCTCAGTGATGCTGGTTTCTTCTTCACCCCCACTAATTTTCTAACTACAGCCAGCATCAATTGTCTCAGTCGTCCCTTCTATTCTTTCTTCTAAAAGCTGAGCCACATGGACAAAGTTCATGAATTCCTCTGCTTGCTGGGGTCCAAACATGGCCCCTTCTATTACATCATCACCAGCTTTCTATTTTTCAACAAATTCATTGCCTAAGCTTGGCTTTCCTTGAACTTGCTCTGTAGATGAACCTTGAAATCAGAGATCTGCATGGCTCTGTCTTCTGAATGTTGAGTAATACCTGTGTAACACTTTGCCCATACCTAAGATTTTTATTACCTAAAATTTGTTCTGTACCAGGAAGACTTGAATCAGAAATCTGCTTGATGTTCATCTCCTGGGATTAAAGGTGTGTACCACCATGCCTGGACCTAAGTATATCCTATATCCTTTTAGATTTTAAATTGAAAACCCAGTATAGTAATAACAATCTTTCAGTTGTCAATTTGACACATACTTGTATCTTTTATGTCCACATAAATACAATAATGAGTTAATAATAATGCCTAACATTATACAGTTCTCATCCATACAACTTCACATCCATATGTTTAGGTGGATGAAATCTTGCCATAATACCACCATTTCTTTAATACCATTGTGTGTCTTTGATCATAGGATTTAGCTTCATTCAACTTCCTGGTGAGATTTTCTTTTTGAAGCTAACATTTCATTTTTTTTCCTTTCTAAGACTACTAAGCATGATCAAAACAATCACCATGAGAGTCAAAACAGGCCAAAGGCTACTCTTGGCTTTCCTGAGACTTCTTTTGTCAATGCAATTAACAAAATTAACCTCTTTACCTTCAGATGAGAGCAAAAGGCAGCAACATTCTTCATGAAAACATTATAAAAACTATATACAAAGTTCAAACCACTCTTAGAACATATGTGTTCTACTAGCATGAGCCATGAAGTTCCACTTAATACATGTACAAATTCAAAGTCTAAAAATCCATATCACTTCCAACAAAAGCATGTCAGGTCTACCAGTAAGAATACTTAAGTTTGGGGTACCAACTTCAGTATCAAACAGAATTTCCATTGCTAAGAAGAGACACTGTGACCAAGGCAACTGTTTTAAAGGCAAATAGTTAATTGGGTCTGTCTTACACTTTCAAGTGTTTAGTTCATGACCAACATAGCAGGAAGAATGGCAGCATGCAGGCAGCCATGATGCTGAAGAAGAAGCTGAGGGTTCTGCATTTTCATGAGAGGGCAGTCAGGAAGAGACTGTCTTCCAGCCAGGTGGTAGAAGAGTCTGTATTTTACTGGCCAGAGCTCCAAAGACCAACACCCTAGGAGTTTACTTCCTTCAAAACAGTAACGTCTACTTCCGCAAGGCCAAATATACTAACATTGTCACTTCTTAGGGACAAGCCTATTCAAATCACCACAGTTTATTCCTACTACAAATCCTTTCATGCATTTAAATACCATTAGGACATGCAGATGCTTTACCACATTGATTACTCTCAGAAGGTTTCTCTCTAGTATGTGTTGATTTTTGCATTCAGAGAATACTGTGGCATGTAAAGGACTTTCCAACTTGAGTACATTCACAAGATTTCTGTCCAATTTGTGGTCTTTTATGTCTTTGGAGACTACAGTGATAGGCACAGGCTTCTCCACATTTGTCACATTCATAAGGTTTCTCTAAAAAGTGTGTTACTGAAAGTATTTGGAGAGTACATTGTCATGAAAAAACTTTACCTCATTCATGGCATTCTTGCAGTTTCTTTACAGTATGTGTTATTTTATGTATCAGGAGATGCCTGGACATGCAAGGGCTTAGCACCTTGATGACACTGAGTCACTCTCTTGAATGTGTTCTATTATGTAGTCGCAGATAAAAGTGAATTGTCAGTTTTTCCACAGTGATTACATTAATGAGGCTTCTCTCCAGTGTGATTTCTTTGTATGTGTGTAAAGAACTCTGACATGCAAAGGCTTTAACACATTGTTAATATTCAAGCAGGTTTCTCTCTGGTATATGATCTCTTCTGTCACTGCAGATGACTATGACCTGCAAATGTTTTACAACACTGATTATATTCATGAGGTTTCTCTCCTGTACCTGTTCTGTAAAGAAGATGCTAAAGTTGTGAAAAGGTGTTACCACGTTGATCACATTCATGAGGTTTCATCCAATATGGGATCTTTTATGTTTTTAAGACTAGTGGGCCATGCAAAGGCTTTAGCACAATGATTACATTCATAGTTCTGTCCAATATTGGTTCTTTTATGTTTTGGGGGAAAATCTTTATGGAAAGGCTTTTACCACAATGATCACATTCTTTGGTTTCTTTCCAATATGGGTTCTTTTATGCTTTTGGAAACAAAAACTTTGTGAAAATGCTTTCACTATATGAATTATATTCATACACTTTCTCTCCAGTATGTGACCATTTATGTCTTTGGAACCTTTTCATTTATAAATGGTTTTTTCACATTGATTACATAATTAAGATTTCTCTCTGGTATGAGTTCTTTCATGGATTTGGAGATGACTTTGTTCTGTAATTTAACACATTGATTACATTACATTAGGTTTCTTTCCATTATGTGTTCTTTTATGTCTTTGAAGATGACTGTGACTTGAAAAGGACTTATCACATTGATTACATTCATGAGGTCTCTCTCCTGTATGTGTTCTCATATGACAATTGAGACTACTGTGACGGGAAAAGGTTTTATCACATTGATTATATTCATAAGGTTTCTCTCCAGTATGTGTTCTTTTATGTCTTTGGAGACTACTGTGACATGAAAAGGCTTTACTACATTGATTACATTCATGGGGTTTCTCTCCAGTATGTGTTCTTTCATGGATTTGGAGATGACTTTGTTGTGTAAAGGCTTTACCACATTGATTACATTTATAAGGTTTCTCTCCAATATGTGTTCTTTTATGTATTTGGAGATTACTGTTACTTGAAAAGGCTTTTCCACATTGATTACATTCATAAGGTTTCTCTCCAGTATGTGTTCTTTTGTGGATTTGGAGATGACTTTGTTGTTTAAAGGCTTTACCACAGTGATTACATTTATAAGGTTTTTCTCCAGTATGTGTTCTTTTATGAATTTGGAGATTACTCTGACATAAAAAGGCTTTACTACATTGATTACATTCATAAGGTTTCTCTCCAGTATGTGTTCTTTTATGTATTTGGAGACTACTGTGACATGAAAAGGCTTTACCACATTGATTACATTCATGGGGTTTCTCTCCAGTATGTTTTCTTTCATGGATTTGGAGATGACTTTGTTGTGTAAAGGCTTTACCACATTGATTACATTTATAGGGTTTCTCTCCAGTATGTGTTCTTTCATGTGTTTGGAGACTACTGTGACATGAAAAGGCTTTAGCACATTGATTACATTCATAAGGTTTCTCTCCAGTATGTGTTCTTTTATGTCTTTGGAGATGACTGTGACATGAAAAGGCTTTACTACATTGGTTACATTCACATGGTTTCTGTCCAGTATGACTTCTTTCAAGCCTGCAACAATAATGGGCACATGTGAAAGCTTTACCACATTCATTAGCCTGATCAATCATTTTACCAATATGAATAAATTTTATAGTTGTTCTAATAATAAATAACGCAAAAATCTTAAGGTTTTATCACTTTGATGTTCAGGGTTGTACATGCTCACTGTGGGTTGATTTACCTCTTTGAAAATACCTGTGATGGTAAGAATATTTATTACCTGGCTCACATTTACAGAATCCTTTTTCTATATGAGATTTCTATATGATGTTTTTAACATGTCATAAGAAATATGGGATAACTCAGACCATTAAAACACTGATTGCATTCTTAGTTTTTCCTGTAGTGTGCATCACACCACAGCAGCACTGTGAACCAGTATGAACAGAAGAATTTACAACCTTCTAGTACCCATAGAGATTTTCTGCAGTGTGACATTGGGGATGTTCCCAGTAAAGTCAGAAAACCAGTTAATTGCAAACACTTATCATATTCAGAAAGTCTACCAAAGGCAGAATACTACATATCTTCTCATTGTTCTGAAGTAGATACAGGTACATTGTTCCTTTTAGTATCTGTATGCTCACATGGTTTCATCCATTCTGACAATTGATACACCCATTAAAAAAGAAGAAGAAATGAAAGGTTTGCACATTGAATTCACATGCATTGACGTTTTGTTCATTGTAGACAAGATTAATGTTTCTCCAGGACATCATTCTTGACTCACATAAAATGACCTCACAATAAACTTAAAAGTTTCACTACAAGAATATGAGTATCACCAATTTTATCATGGAGTATTTGCTTATTAGAAGGTTATGGATACATGTTTATCAATATTCTATGTGTAACATCTAAATATTGTGAAACTATAATAATAGATAGTTCCACTACATAGTTCTAATGGAGATACAAATCAAATAAAGGAATCACTTAATGCATTGTTTCCTCCTGTTCTTTCTTACAGACATGCCTTACAAACACAAATCAGATAACTGACATTGAGGTACATAGTTTTGGGAGAATATTATAATCATAGCTACAATAATAGGACTGATATTTTACACATTTGCTTTCCTTTAGAGCTTCCAGATCATGTTAAAATTTCCTCACAGGCATATTTGTATTAGCTTAAACATTAAAATTACCTTTCATGACTTCTAGAAGTTTGATGTAGCTGTTCTTCAGTATGATGGTCTTCCAAATTATATCCTGAAACCAAGGTACCAGAAAATGAATGATATGGTATTGAAATTAGGCAAAATTCAAGTTACTCTAAATTTTCACAGCAATGAACCTGATATATTCAACTCAATATTACTTGTTCTCTATTGAAATAAGAGATGATTATCAGTAACACAGAAACCTTATTCCATTATATTGAAAGTCAAAAGAAAATTCACAGTGTTACCAATAGCAGTGAGGTTCCAGTAGGTCTCCAGCATCACATCTTTGTAGAGATTTTTCTGGGAAGGATCCAGCAAATTCCACTCTTCCAAAGTGAAGTTCACATGCACATCATCATAAGTCACTGCATCCTAAAATATCCCATACATGTGAACAACACAAAGCCTGATAGTGACATCATTACAAAATAAATGTATGCTTCCTAGAAAATATAATCTTATAATTTAGGTGATTCTTCCACTTATTTGCTGACACACAAATTAGAATATAATCACCATATCAGTTTAGAAAAAAACTTGAAATATAAGGTTCACCCATGTTGCTTCTGAACCCTGAGAATAGGATATAGCCTTGCAACACAAATGGCAATTGAGAGGGAAATGCAGGGGGAAACAGATCAACTGTACTGAGCACACATGTGAAAAAAATGTGTGAACAATTACTAACTACAAATGTGATGGTCAAAGCTACATATATTTGCTCATGTCTTTAATCACAGAGGTACAGGCAGGTGTATGACATTGAGCTGGATGCCAGCTCGGTCTATGCAATGAGTTTCGGGACAGCAAAAGTTACATGTTAAGAACCTCACTCTGCTACAAAAATAAAGCAGGAAACAAAAATGATAGAATGAACTCACAGTTCTTTACTGAAGTTACTGCAAAGAATTATACATTCACTGCAGTTCTATATTAATCTTGCATAAACATAAAATGAACCAGTTTAAACAGCAACATTAATTAAATTTTACTAAAACAGTATGGACTTTTAAACAGTTAAAAATGGACAGATGAAAATATTAGTAATGTTTTTGTTTTGGGTTTTTTTTTTTTGTTTTTTTTGTTTTGTTTTTGTTTTTTTGTTTTGTTTTGTTTTGTTTTGTTTTTTCAAGACAGGGTTTCTCTGTGTAGCCCTGGCTGTCCTGGAACTCACTCTGTAGACCATGCTGGCCTCAAACTCAGAAATCTGCCTGCCTCTGCCTCCTGAGTGCTGGGATTCAAGGTGTCCACCACCACTGCCTGGCAACAATGACCCATCTTAACAGGAAGCCTTCCTACCCTTCAGTTGGGATTCCTGAGGGATTTGGGGTTCCAGTCCATGCACCAAGATGTTGTGTCCAAGTCACTGGCAAGCCAGAGACCACCAAGAACCTATTGCAATGCAAATACACAAAGGTCTGTACTATGAGCTAGGTAACAAGAATTCACACCAGTCAATCTCACATCAGGTCCAAACTGAGAGACCACATCTAGGGGTGCTGAGTATTTATTGTAGTTACAGCAAAATTGGGCATTAACAGACAGGTCAGCAGCTTATTTTTAGAAACGGCATGTCTGGCATTATTGACAAGAACACACCAGGGGACAAAACCTTCTGACAACTATCATGGGTAGGCTAACCTATTTTTCCTCTTTAAGATTTAATATATATCCTGCTGTTGTACCTTGACTGGCTGTTGATAAGTGGGTTTTGTCATAAGATGTCTGCTCAAGTGGAGTTTATGCAATCTCAAAAAACTGTGCATGCCTCCTAAAGATACTGCAGACCATCCCCACTTGCCCTTCCTTTCCGGCTTCATCCCTGTATCATAGCCCCCACTTGGGCAGACAGTTCCTGTTCACCCACATGCCATGCCTGAAAGGACACAAGGTAAACTTTCTATAGATCTACTACTATACTTCTTATCCCAAATGCAATTTGCACAATTTTACTGTACTAAACAACAGAAGCAGATTAACATCACTAATGACAAAGTCTCTTTGTAGATTACTATGTTCACTTCTTCCTGCCCACCTCTTCTCCCAGCTTTCAACATTAGCAATCATTCCCTCCTGAACATAACAAACAAAAGGTCAGTAAAAGAGGCAAGACTCAGCCAAGGCTCTCTGCAAATCTATACATTAAATAGTAACCCAGGAGCAAATCTCCAACCCAAACAAGACAAATCCAAAAACCACTACCTATATCAATAATCACTTTAAACACAGAGGCCTAGACAACACCATTGTAATATAATAAATAACAATCAGGAACATATGTCACCAAGAAATCCAAGGTATCCTATCACAGCAGGTCCTGAGAAATTAAAAAATGCAACAGATATGGTACAAAAGAGGTTGTTTGGGGGAAGGGATAGACATGCACAAGAGGACCTGCAGACAGGCAGACAGACAGAGAGCAGAGAGAATGAGAGCCCTGAGAGTAGAGAAAGAGAATAGAGAGGGGCATGTGCAGAGAACAGAGACAGGGAACAAACAGAAAGAGCTGTGTAGCTGGTGGTCCCTGTATATAAAGCACACCTGACAATAACAGCAGGTGATGGAGGCAGGGAATGACTTAAGTAGTTACTAAGTCCCTGAGAGCAGAGCATTGAAACTACTTGTACTCTGACAACTGCAGAAGCAAGGTTCACCCAGGGAACAGGAAAGAAGAGACTCAGACATTAAAGATGAATACAACAAAATGAATACATTGGTCAACAAAAATGTGGATTCTAAAAGTATCCTAACCCTAAACAACCAGGAATTCTGCAACATATGAGAAGGGAAAAACTGCAGATGATTGGAATAGAAGAAGAAGAATATCCGCCCAATGTCTAGAAAATATTTTCTTTTTTTTTTTAAACTATTTATTTATTATATGTAAGTACACTGTTGCTGTCTTCAGACACCCCATAAGAGGGCATCAGATCTCATTACAGATGGTTGTGAGCCACCATGTGGTTGCTGGGATTTGAACTCATGACCTCCGGAAGAGCAGTCAGTGCTCTTAACCACTGAGCCATCTCACCAGCCCTAGAAAATATTTTCAATGAAATCATAAAGAAAAAATTTCTAAACAAAAGAAGATGCCTGTTTATGTACAAGAAGCTTCCAAAAACACCCAACAGATTAGAGGGGAAAAGTCCCTTTACCTCATAATAATCAAACACGAAATGTAAAAAATAAAGCAATATAAAAATCTGCAATGAAAAAAAATAACAAAAACTAAACAAAACAAAAACAAGTAATGTATGAAAGTAGATCTGTTAGATTTATGCCTGTCTTCTTAAAAACAGGTTTTGTTTGTTTGTTTGTTTATTTTCAAGAGATTGTTTCTCTGTGTAGCCCTGGCTGTCTCTGTAGACCAAGCTGGGTTCAAACTCAGAAATCCGCCTGCCTCTGCCTCACAAGTGCTGGGATTAAAGACATGCACCACCACTGCTTGGCTATGCCTGTCATTGTAATGTATTCTATAAAAGACAAAAGGGATTGGACACATGCGCTGCAGAGGCAGAGAAACCACCTCTGTTTCTACAAGAAAGCAACTGGTCCAGATGTTTTAGGCAGATTCAGAATCAGCCATGACAGTGAAGGGACCCAGAGGTCACCTCCTGATCTAACACATGAGGGGTATCACCTGGGACCTCACAGGTGGTCACATCTGACTGATGCTTCCCATGCAGCCCCAGAGAGGACCCAGCACCCAAGCTCCCACTGCTCAGCAGCCTGCCCCTACCCATTGTGGGCAGTGATCCTGTGCTCACTATGACTCGATTTCAGAGATTCCCTGAGGTCTCCACACAGCACCCACAGCAGGGCTCAGAGCAGGACACAGAGAGCCACTTAACAGGAGCACAGGAACAGTGAACTTGCAGACTGGCATCCAGAACAATCTGCCTCCTTGTCTGCTTGGCAGGTCTGCTTGGAAGCATTGATTGGCCAGTGAGTCTTACTACTCCTCAAGGTTAAACTGTGCTTTTGAACATGAAAGACAGCATTCAAACAATGAAACAAAAGCAGACAATTAACACACGTGAGCAGCAAGCAACAAAATAAAAACAGAGAGTTGAGTTCAGGCTCACTTATTTCTTGCCACATTTTCATTAACATGAGTTACCTTTCTCGATGCAGCAGATTCCAGCGGTGATCACTTTCATTTCACTTCTGAATTTTTGCCAGATCCGTCTTTCAGCCAGGTCCCTCACTGGGTCTCTCTTCTTCTCTCCAAGTCCCAAGTCCTAAGTTCCTAGTCCTTAGTGCCTCCAAGTTCCAAGTTACTTCTTCCAAGTTCTCTTCCAAGTGCCTGCTACCGAATGCCTAATTCCTACTCCAAGTTGTACTCCAAGTTCTACTCTCTGAAGTGTCTGATCCTCTGCTGTCTGCTTCTGTCTTTTATATGTCTCACTTCTAAGCCACACCTCTAAGTCACACCTTTAATCATGCCCTTAGGTCTTGTCTCTAAATCTGATCTCTAGGTCACACCCTTAAGTTACACACCTTTAATCTCACATACCTTCAATCTCACACACCCAAGGAAAGTCCTGGGTGTTAGGAGCCATGCTGCATTTGCTGAAGTAGCTATACGCTCGCCATTAGAAGATGGCGCTGGCTTCCT